>NC_041383.1:716011887-716054134 GCF_002162155.2 Triticum dicoccoides
GGAGGGGTGGGGGGCTTACACAAAGAGGGGAGAGACGCTGGCATGGAGATACTCAGTGACGGAGGTAGGGGCGGCGAGGGCGGCCTCGGGATCGGGAGGTGGCAGTCCTGGGCAGGCTCGGGCAATGGCGGTGAGGTCGAGGGTGGCGACGGTGAGGTCGAGAGAGGCGGCGGGCGGCGGCCGTGAGGTTGAGGGAGGACTCAGGCAGCGGCGGTGAGGGCAGGCTCGGGCTCGGGCGGCGGCGACAGAGGAGTAGGGGAACAGGGGGGAGGACTTAGCAAAATTTTGAGCCCGTGGGTGGTTAAGTCGAACTAGTAGTAGCGCTCTTAAGGAAACACGCTATAGCTAATTTAGCTATAGCGCGTTTTAGAAAAAAAATGCTACTGCTAAAGGAAGCAGTTATTTCTTTTGTTTGTCCCAATAATTGTACCGCTTTGTCTTGGAAAAACGCTATAAGTCTAAGCATGTAAAAACATCAAAAATATACATTGGTCATCATTGATCTTTTTGTATAGAATCTAAATAGTCAATATGAATCCTCACCGTACCTGTATAGGTACAGGCGAGGATTCATATTGCAGCCAAAAATCCTACACATATAGTTCAATGAAGACCAAGTGCTCGAGATAGTTTGAGAAGTAACATATGTAAAGTGGTAAACACCTTGTCCGCTTAGCAGTATGGGACTAAACTTAATTAGTTGCGGTGATACTTAGCAATAGCGAGTTTTGAAGAAAAATGCTGCTACTGAGTACTTTAGCAGTAGCGCGTCCAGGAGAAGGCCGCTACTACTATATCTAGCCTGGAGGCAACGCCGTGGCAATTATAGTAGTAGCCCTTGTTTCACTTAGAGAGCTACTGCTATATGTGTGTTAGTAGCGCGGTTTCCTAGAGCTCGCTACTGCTAATTAGCAGTAGCATTTGTTTTTAAACCACGCTGCTGCTAAGATTCTGTGTATAAGGTTTTCCCTAGTAGTGTTAAATTATTTCCTTTCTCATTAAAGGGTGATGCTAAGATATGGTTTAACTCTCTTGGTCCTGGTTGTGTGCGTAGGCCCCAGGATATGATTTATTACTTCTCTGCTAAATATTTCCCCGCTCATAAGAAACAAGCTGCCTTAAGGGAAATATATAATTTTGTGCAAATTGAAGAAGAGAGTCTCCCACAAGCTTGGGGGAGGCTTCTCCAATTACTTAATGCTTTGCCTGATCATCCTCTCAAGAAAAATGAAATACTTGATATCTTTTATAATGGACTAACCGATGCTTCTAGAGACCACCTGGACAGTTGTGCTAGTTGTGTTTTCAGGGAAAAAAGTTGATCAAGCTGAATTGCTATTGAATAATACGTTGATTAATGAAAATAATTGGACATTTCCTGAACCAACTCCTAAGCCAACTCTGAAGAAAAGGGATATTCTATTTCTCAGTCCTGAAGATATGCAAGAGGCAAAGAAATCTATGAAAGAAAAAGGTATTAAAGCTGAAGATGTTAAGAATTTACCTCCTACTGAAGAAATACATGGTCTTAATTTGCCGCCTGTTGAAGAAATACATTGTATTGATAACCCGACACAGGTAGTAAAGGTAAATTATCTTTATAGATTTGATGAAGGTGATATTCCTCGTTCTAAGTCTGCTAGCCAATGCTTAGAGGAGTTTGATAATTTTATTGTCAAACAAGAAAACTTCAATGCTTATGTTGGTAGACAATTGAAACACAATGCTGATATGCTTGAACACTTGAGTGATCATATATCTAGAGTTAAAGGTGAACTTAAACTCATTAGTAAACATGCTTCTCTGGTTACCACTCAAGTAGAACAAGTGCTTAAAGCTCAGAATGATTTGCTCAATGAATTAAATTATAAGAAAAATGATAATGCTATTAGAGTTATGACTAGAGGGGGTAAAATGACTCAGGAACCTTTGTATCCTGAGGGTCATCCTAAGAGACTTGAGCAAGATTCTCAGAGAACTAATGTTGATGCACCTAGTCCTTCTAAGAAGAAGAAGAAGAAAAATGATAGGACTTTGCATGCTTCTAGTGAATCTGTTGTAGACACACCTGAGAATCCCAATGATATTTCTATCTCTGATGCTGAAACACAATCTGGTGATGAACGTGAACCTAGTGATAATGTTAATGATGATGTTCATGTTGATGCTCAACCTAGTAATAACAATGATGCAGAAATTGAACCTGCTGTTGATCTTGATAACCCACAATCAAAGAATCAACGTTTTGATAGGAGAGACTTTGTTGCTAGGAAGCACTGTAAAGAAAGAGAACCATGGGTTCAGAAATCCATGCCTTTTCCTCCTAAACCATCCAAGAAAAAGGATGATGAGGATTTTGAGCGCTTTGCTGAAATGATTAGACCTATCTTCTTGCGTATGCGTTTTACTGATATGCTTAAAATGAATCCTTAAGATAAGTATATGAAGGATATCGTTACAAATAAGAGAAAGATACCGGAAGCTGAAATTTCCACCATGCTTGCTAATTATACTTTTAAGGGTGGAATACCTAAGAAACTAGGAGATCTAGGAGTACCAACTATACCATGCTCCATTAAAAGAAACTATCTTAGAACTGCTTTATGTGATCTTGGAGCCGGTGTTAGTGTTATCCTCTCTCTTTATATCGTAGACTTGATTTGAATAAGTTGACACCTACTGAAAATCTTTGCAAATGGCTGATAAATCAACTACTATACCTACTACTAGGGAAAAGCTTATAGGCAGATGCTTACTAGTAGCGCGGGTTTATAATCCTCACTACTGCTACTTACTAGTAGCGCGGGTTTTTACCCCTCGCAACTACTAAGTTGATGCTAGGGTTCTTAACCCGCGCTACTACTAAGCGGTCTCTACCGTGCCCTCCCGGGACATGCCATAGTAGTAGCGAGGGGTACAAACCCGCGCTACTACTAAGTTGATAGTAGTAGCGCGGTTTTATACCCCTCGCTACTACTAAATACGAGGTAGGTGAAATCCCCATATCCTCGGCCGAATCCCTCCTCTCTCCCTCACTTCCCCCTCTCTCACTTTCCTCCTCTCTCCCTCGTACTCCAGTGGTGGCCGCCGCTGGTAGACTCTGCTTTCTTCCCCCCTCCCTCTCCGATATCCCTCTGGTGGGAGGTTGCCGGAGCTCCTCGCCGCCGCCAAGATGCGGAAGCGCGACTGAGGGAGTCCTGGATTAGGGGGTATCCGGACAGCCGGACTATATACTTTGTCCGGATTATTGGAGCGTGAAGATACAAGACTCAAGACTTCATCCCGTGTCTGGATGGGCCTCTCCTTTGCGTGGAAGACAAGCTTGGCGATCCAGATATTATATTTCCTTCTTTGTAAACGACTCCGTGTAAACCCTAGCCCTCTCTGGTATCTATATAAACCGGAGAGTTTAGTCCTTAGGGACATAATCACAATCATCATAGGCTAGCTTCTAGGGTTTAGCCTCTACGATCTCGTGGTAGATCAACTCTTGTACTACTCATATCATCAATATCAATCAAGCAGGAAGTAGGGTTTTACCTCCATTGAGAGGGCCCGAACCTGGGTAAACATTGTGTCCCTTGCCTCCTATTACCATCAGCCTTAGACGCATAGATCGGGACCTCCTACCCGAGATACGCCGGTTTTGACACCGACATTGGTGCTTTCATTGAGAGTTCCTCTGTGTCGTCGCTGCAAGGCTGGATGGCTCCTTCAATCATCAACAACAACATGGTGCAGGGTGAGACTTTTCCCCCCGGACAGATCTTCATGTTCGGCGGCTTCGCACTGCGGGCCAATTTGCTTGGCCATCTGGAGCAGATCGACAGCTACGCCCCTGGCCATGAGGTCAGGTTCGGAAACTTGAACTACACTACCGATATCCACGGAGACTTGACCTTCAACGGATTCGGGCCTGCGCCGGGAACTCCGAACAGTCACGATGAGCACGGCTTAGACCTGCTGTCGGACAATGCTCGGGATATCACCCCTGCAGGAGCCCCGGACCTAAATCTGGAGCAGATTGCGTCGCCCGAGGACGGGTGGATGGACCCCGCCCTGGAGGACGCACACTCAGCGGCGGTAGAGACGAACACAGGCCTCACCCCCAAGGACGCCTGTGACACCAGACCCCCGAACTCGTATCCGGTTGTAGGTTCCGATCCGCGCACTCCTGAGCCTGCCGAATCGGGTTGGGCTCCAGTAATGGAGTTCACCGCTGCGTATATCTTCCAGCACTCGCCCTTTGGCGACGTGCTGAATTCGTTAAAGTCTCTCTCTTTGTCAGGAGACTCTTGGCCGCACTATGTCCAGCTCGAGTGGGAAGCCGGCGATGAAGGAATTCGTTGCCCACCCACCACCCACTTCATAGCCACTGTCGACGATGTATCAGACATGCTTGACTAGGACTCCGATGATACCGACGGTATGGACGTCGGCGCAGGAGACGACTCAGAACTAACGGGGCGCTGGACGCCACCTCGTCATATGATATATACATGGTGGATACGCCTAAAGAAGACGACGGCGACAAACCGGAGCACAAAACCCCGGGCAAAAGCCAAAACAACGGCGCAGACGCCGCTCCAAGTCCAGCAACAGTAAAAATAGCGATAACAGCGCTAGAAAGATCGATACCACAGTCAACTCCGAAGGCAACAATGACCACATGGACCCAGCAATGGAGCAGGATGAGCCAGGTGACGCCGAACACAGTTCGGAGCAGACGCCCGATCATAATGATCCCGAGGGATGAACTCATCAAACCGCCCCGGGACAAGAACACAGTCCAGATGACGATGCATTCATCATCCCGGAAACACGCTTGGAATGAGATAACCTCCACAGAAGTCTTATGGCCACCGCGAGAAGTCTAAAGAAGTAGAAGCAAAGGCTTAAGGCCGCACAGGAAATGCTCAATTGCAGATGGAATAAAGTCCTAGACACTGAAGAAAAGTATGGCGACGATCGCCATACAAAGAGCTACCCAAAACGCAAGCTGCTGCCAGAATTCGACGATGAGGCCGTTCCGCCAAAAAACAATATGACCAGGATGCCGAACAAACCACTTCGCAACCGCAATAGAGCAGATACCGACGCCGCACACGATTTGCGTGAGCTCCTGGATAAAAAGGCCGGCGCAACCAGGTCCATCTACGGATCTAAAGGACACGCCCCGGTGCAGGATTACAGTCACCAAAACGATCAGACCGACGACATACTACCTCGGAATCACTACCAAACGCAACAACAGCCGACGGCATGCCACAAACACGTCCAGATACAGAGGGGCTGCTCACCCCCTGTGCTTCACCGAAGAGGTGCTGGACCATGAATTCCCACAGGGTTTTAAACCTGTGAACATAGAGGCATATGACGGTATGACAGACCCTGGGGTCTGGATTGAGAATTTTATCCTACATATCCACATGGCTCATGGGGACGACCTCCATGCCATCAAATACCTTCCTCTCAAGTTGAAGGGACCAGCTCGACACTGGTTGAAAAGCCTCCCTGAAAATTCAATTGGAAGTTGGGAGGAACTCGAGGATGCTTTCAGGGCCAATTTTCAAGGGACCTATGTCCGGCCTCCGGATGCGGACGATTTAAGTCACATAATTCAACAGCCCGGAGAGTACGCCCGCAAGCTTTGGAACAGATTCCTCACTAAGAAGAATCAAATCATCGATTGTCCAGATGCCGAAGCCTTAGCGTCTTCAAACATAGCATCCGGGACGAGTGGCTCGCCAGACATCTCGGCCAAGAAAAGCCAAGGACAATGGCAGTCTTAACAAACCTTATGACCCGCTTTTGCGCAGGTGAGGATAGCTGGTTGGCCCGTAAAGGCACCAGCGACCCAAGTACATCCGAAATCAGGGATGGCAACGAGAAGCCACGGTGCAATAAAAACAAACGTCAAAACAAGGAAGAGAGTCCGGACAACACAATGGTCAACGCCGGATTCAGGGGCTCTCGACCCTGTCAACAAAAGAAGCCATTTAAAGGCAGCAAAGTGGGACCGTCCGGCCTGAACAAAGTCCTGGACAGACTGTGCCAAATTCATGGCACCCCCGACAAACCTGTGAACCACACTCACAGAGAATGCTGGGTCTTCAAGAAGGCCGACAAATTAAATGCCAAACACAAGGGAAGGGAAACACCAAGTGAAGACGAGGATGAGCCTCGCCAGCTGAACACTGGGGGACAGAAAAAATTCCCACCAGAGATAAAAATAGTAAACATGATCCACGCGACTCACACACCCACGAGAAGGTGCGAATGCGCGCTCAGAGACGCATACGCTGTAGACCCCATCGCCCCCAAACTTAACCACTGGTCGGCCCGCCCGATCACCTTGGATCACAGGGACTACCCGACTAATATGCGGCATGGAGGATCAACTGCCTTGGTGCTCGACCCAATAATCGACGGATACCATCTCACTCGCGTCCTCATGGACGACAGCAGTAGTCTTAATTTAATATACCAGGACACTGTCCGCAGGATGAGTATAGACCCATCCAGAATCAGCCAAAGTAACAGCACCTTCGAAGGGGTGATACCAGGCGTTGAAGCCTCTGGCAGGGGCTCCGTTGTACTGGAGGTAACATTCGGTTCCCCAGGCAACTCCAGAAGTGAAGAACTACTCTTCACCATCACCCCTTCCAAAGCGGCTATCATGTATTGCTTGGGAGAACGGCCTTCGCTCGCTTCAACGCAGTACCACATTACGCCTACCTTACACTCAAGATGCCCGGTCCATGTGGCGTCATCACCGTTAACGGAAACACAGAGCGCTCCTCACGCGCGGAGGAATACGCGATGGCTCTAGCAGCCGGACTCTAAGCGGCCTCCAATACTAGAAAGCATCACTGGTCGTTAAGACCACGGACACGGCTAGACGAGTCCGGTAGCCCGGATAAACCCAAGCTAGGGTAACATGCATGTAATCCCATAGAGGACACCAGGGGTTATAGATATTTAATAAAGCCCCACTGTTGGCTTGACCTCATTAACAAGCCAATGGTTTACACTTTTACTATCCATCGCACACTCACGTTATGCTCTTCTACAAGAGTTTTTCTTTTTACAGACACAATCCGTGCGATACCCTTCTAGGACACAACACGACAGAGACAAAGGCGCAGACGTGCAGCAGGGCCCCGCTCAAAGGTTTCTCTTTAGATTAAGCCCCTGTGTAAACCTTTTTATTGTCTCTTGTTGTTTTCAAATCCAATGGGTACTATATCCACAGAGGGTACTGCCGCTATTGGCATTTCACCACGACAGACTAATGCACGTACCTGGAAATACAGGGTTTATAATGAAAGGGCCTTCTTCAGCCCATTTTACGTTACAAAGTCCGAATATCTTCGGGAGTGTTCGGCGTCACGAGTTTGGCCTTATATGCATCAGCTCCGAATCATGTCTTTGGTCAAATGTTGGGTTTGCCCGGCTCCTGGGTTTGCCGCCTTACATTCCGTTCTTATCGGCTAAGGCAGCCAAAGGAGAACTACTACGATTGTGCCCTGGTTATTCCGGATGAGCACGTTAGTAGAGAAAGCCGAAAACTGACTTTCATGATACAGCGAGAGACTGTTCAACAACTCGAAGACTTGTGTGGGAAACTACACATCAATAACAAGACTTGTAATGTGCATGGCATGAGAACATAACTGATTATTCAATTGAAACTGAAATGAACATAGAGCAAGTTACAACAGTAAACAGCCAAACACGTTGAAGAAACGGGTTTAAACATACCTGTTGCGCCATTGGAGTTTCAATTGCATCCTTCAAATTTGAAATTAGTTGGTATCAGTAAATACAGTGCTGCAAGAGCAAAGTAGTATGAACCATAGCTACGTAACCTGACCTGAGAACAATTCTTCTTCTGCTTTAAGCATTGACTTCGGGTTCGGAGTGGTGGTCCTCGTGATTTTGGCACTGCAGTTGCCTTACTAACTGCTCGTGTTTGGGTGCTCTGTGGTGGAGACAGTGCCATGTCAACGGGAACTGGGTGTCTATCTGCTGGGGTTGGGGTTAGAAGGGGTGTAGCTGGTTCTTTGTCCAACTGGGTAGGGGTACAATCTGCATGAGTGTGGGTTATGTGTGGTGGGGCTGGTTCTTGGACAAGTACAACCGTGGTTCTATCTGCATCGATAGGTAGCACGATCTTTTCTGAAGACCGTGTTTTTACTCCCACAGATACTGCCATCACTCTCTCCAATTGAAATGGCTGATAAACAAGAAAAGTAATTGAATGTACAGACATTGTAAGATAGACAGGTGCAATGGATAGTAGGGAAGAAAACAGGGCATGAAATAATTCACATTTATGTTGTCTAAGCAAACAGAATAGCAGGACATAATTTCACATATATGGTGGCTAATTAAACATGATAGCATGACACAATTTCACATGTATGATGGCTAACTAAACAGGATAGAATGACATACTTCAAAAAATGATGACTATGTAAACAGGATGACATGACACTACTAGGGAAAACCCTATACACAGAATCTTAGCAGCTGCGTGGCTCAAAAAAGAGCGCTGCTGCTAATTAGCAGTAGGGCGGGTGTAGAAAACCCGCTACTGACAAGTGTTTAGCAGTAGTGCACTCGGTGTAGCCCGCGCTGCTACAAATATCGACCGACAGTGCCCACTAAGCTCCATTTAGCAGCAGCATGGTGCCGCGAGCCGCGCTACTGCTATAGCTATAGTAGTAGCGCGATTTTTCTGAGGTCGTTGCTGCTAATTTTCAAATTGGGCACACTTTTGGTCCCGGTTAGCAGTAGCGCTTGTGGCAAAAGCGTGCTGCTGCTACTTTCTTAGCAGCAACGTGTTTTACGTCCCGCGCTACTGCTAATCCGCACCAACCCACCACCTTTTCCCCATCCGTCCTCCCCCTCCGCCTCCTCTCTTCCCTTTCCCCTACCTCCCAAATCCTCCCACTCTCACTGTTCTTCTTCCTCAATACTTCTCCCCCATTACTCTCCCTCTTCTACCTACCTTTCTCCCTCTTCATTACTCCTACCTAACTACACCACCTCCATTAATGCATCTCCTTTCTCTTTTTCCTTCCCCCTCCACTAGTTGAAGTTGTCTCCTCCCAAATTAGGTAGCTAAGTAGATGTAGCATTTTGTTAAGTGACCTATTTGCCCCCTAACTAGATCTATCTTTGTCAAGAAGAGCTTTGTGCACTTTTGATCTCCCTACATCATCATCTCCACCGTGTGCTCGATCTCGAGATAGAGGTGATTAAAATTTCATGCTTTTGCAAAATGGAAATATGTTTATGTGTGTGTGATATGTTTATGGAAATTGTGTGTGTGGCATGAGTTGATGCCAAATTGTGCTTTTCAGTTGCCTATGTTTTGCTGAAATGTCAATTTATTTCCATTTTGGCGAATTCCGGGCAAACTCTAGATCTATATATGTCCTATTTTTAAGGAAGGTCATGCCAAATTTTTGTATGACTTTGATGCATGCACGCATTTTTATAATCAATTTGTTTATTATTACCGTGCAGAGTTGACGATTGTGGACAAGTGGTTGCGGTCGGCGGTGCAGGACATGAAAGAAAATAACCGGACAGAGGTTTTATGTGCGTGTCAAAAATGCAAAGGAATAATTTGGCTCGACCCCCATGACGATGGTCGTGTCGAAGCGCACCTACTCATGACTGGTTTCATGGATGGCTATACTCGGTGGATAATTGAAGATGAGGATGACGATGTTGAGAATGCCGATAGGGCAGGCAATGATGACACGGGGCAAGACGAAGAGATGATCGATAATGGCGGCGGGGAAGAGGCCGGACATGGCGGCGGCGAAGGGGCCGGACATGGCGGCAGAGAAGGGGCCGGACATGGCGGCAGAGAGAACGACATGGACTCCACGCAGCAGAGTTCATCGGTACTAAGTTCAATCATGCGGGACCCTCATGTTCAAGCATTGCTTCGCAAGGAGACGAGTACTGAGAGCGCTGCTTCAAGAGAGGAGGCTAAGCTGGAGCAACTGGTGGTAGACTCGAACACTCCATTGTATGATGGTTGCAATCCTGATGTGACCCGCTTGAGTTTCACGCTCCAACTCCTGAAGATGAAGGATAAAAACAAATGGACCGGCACTAGCCTCGATGAGCATCTCAAGTACCTAAAGGATGTTCTTCCCGCAGGTAATCTATGTCCTAGTAGTGTTGATGAGGCCAAGAAGATTGTGTGCCCTCTTGATCTGCCACACGTTAGATACCATGCATGCATCGACGATTGCATAATTTATAGGAAGGAGCACACGGAAAAAACAAGCTGTCCGGTGTGCAATGCTTCTCGATACAAGAAGGCCGGGAAGAAATGTCCCTAGAAAGTTGTATGGTACTTACAGATCACTCCCCGTCTCCAGAGGTATTTTGTAGATCCCAAGGAAGCAAAGCTAATGCGCTGGCATGCGGAGAGGAAGAAGCCCGACGATGGAGATGATCCGAAGCTGAGACACGTCAAGGATGGAAGCCAGTGGAGAGCGTTGAACAGCTTCTATCGGTATTTTGAATGTGATGCAAGGAACATTGTGCTCGGTGCGTGTACCGATGGCATGATTCCGTTTGGCAACTAGAACACCAACCATAGCACATGGCCTGTATTTGTATGGATGTACAACCTCCCCCTGGTTGTGCATGAAATCGAAGTACATTCACATGAGCATGCTTATTCAAGGGCCGAAACAACCAGGAAATAATATTAATTTGTATCTGGGGCTAGTTCAAGAGGAGTTAGACACGTTATGGAAAACACCGGCCAAGACATGGGACGCCAGCAAAGGCGAGTATTTCAACATGAGGGCCGCGCTGATGACGACAGTGCAGGACTATCTCGGTTACGGATATGTAGCAGGCCAGGTGTGCCATGGATATTGTGGATGCACGCGGTGCATGGATGATACGATGTCTCAGCAGCTAACGTCAAGGAAAGATGGCGGGTCTGGGAAAATTATGTACATGGGGCATCGAAGATGGCTCGAACAGGACGACTCGTGGAGTAACTGTGGAGATCTATTCAATGGTCACACTGAGCATCGAGGACCTCCACGTAAGCGGAGCGGTGCCGAAGTCGATGAGCTGTTGAAAAACTGGAAGGAGTGCCCCACGCCGGGAAAGACGATGAGAAAGGCGTCAGAGCCGCTGCTGAAGGTATGGAAGGCGAGGTCTGTGTTCTGGGACTTGGAGTACTGGCACAAACTCGATACACCTCATTGCCTTCATGAAATGCATATCTGTAAGAATGTCCTTGAGAGCTTGCTTGCAACACTGATGAACATGCCGGATAAGACCAAGGATGGGCCGAAGGCAAGAAAAGACTTGCAAGATTTGAAAATCAGGGAAGATCTGCACATGCCGCCCCGTAAAATGTCAGACGAGACAAAGACGAAGATAGAGGCACGGGAGAAGAAGGGCAAGAAAATAAAGAAATACGATTATTGCCCCCCTTCTTGCTTCACCTTAAGTCAAGCTGAGATCGATCAATTGTTTAAGTGCCTTACCGGAGTCAAAGTTAGTTCCAGTTACTGTGGCAAGATAAGCAGATATCTAGACACGGACAAGAAAAGGTTCAGCGGGATGAAGTCCCATGACTGTCATGTGATGATGACGCAGATACTACCTGTTGCCCTTAGAGGGATAATGGACAAGCACGTCCGTGACACGCTTATTGGTCTCTACAACTTTTTCGACGTCATCTCTCGAAAGTCGATCAGTGTGAAGCAACTCAGAAGGCTACAGGAAGAGATCGTTGTGATACTGAATGAGCTTGAGATGTACTTCCCGCCTGCGTTCTTTGACGTGATGGTGCATCTGTGTGTCCATATTGTGGATGACATAATAGACCTGGGGCCGTCATTCCTGCACAACATGATACCATTTGAGAGGATGAATGGGATCATCAAAGGATTCGTTCGTAACATGTCCTGTCCGGATGGAAGCATCGTCCAGGGCTATGTGACACAAGAGTGCATCTCTTTCTGTGAGAATTTTCTATATGGTGCAGACCAGCCGCCTGGTGTTAGTGCTGGTTTGCCCGTTAACAAGCACGATAGGAGGCTCGAAGGAGAAGATCACTGCAATGGTCGTAGGGAACTGCACGTGGCATACTCAGATCGACGCAGCGACTTTGACAGAGCAAACTTGGTAGTGCTACAACACCTAGATGAGGTAGATCCATCCATGGCACTGCACAAAGAAATTATCGCAAAGAAGTATCGTGACCGGGGGGTATGCAGGACGGACGCTGAAGTTACTAGAGAGCACAACTCCACTTTCCTGCATTGGTTCAAAGAGCATATTATTGCTAATCCCCCGGAGGAGGGCTCTAAGGACGGATTGCTCATATACGCCTTAGAACATGGCCCCTCGCCCAACCTCGTAACCTATCAGGCATATGATATCAACGGATACACATTCTACACAGAGGCCAAAGATATGGACAATGATGATCAGAACTCAGGGGTGACGATGGAATGCATGACCGGCAGCGACAATGGCACAACTGAATGATTTTATGGAAGGGTCGAGGAGATCTAGGAGATTGACTACTCTGGACTGCACAACACGACGATGTTCCGTGTTAGATGGGCTAAGAATGTCGAAAGAGAAAACCGGATTTTCACTACCATGACTATACCCGACGCCAAGAGCGCTACCGTGAATGCTATCGCCAAAAACGAGCCATGGGTACACGCTAAGCACGTGACACAATGCTTCTTCATAACCGACCCATGCAATCCCAGTCATGTTGTCATGAGGAGAGGCAAAAGGAACATCATTGGAATGGATGGAGTCGCCAATGAGGAAGACTATGATCAATAAGACAACCCAATGAGGGAAGATGACGATGATGAGGAAGTATACGTCAAAAGAAGAATCAATACTACATTACCTAAGAAAAATCGTACTCCATGGAAAAGGCAAAGTCACAATGAGGGGCTCAATTATTCTTCGACGAACAAGAAGGGAAAGAAGCTGACTCAAAAACGAAAACGTCAGCGTTGAGGAACCGTATGTTATCGGTCAAATGATGTAATATATATATACATATATATTTTATATATGTATATATATATATGTATATATATATGTTCCTATTTTGTATACACACTTAGCCATTATTACGCATGGGTCCAATGATGTAATATATATGTTCCTATTTTGTATACATATTTAACAGTCAAATGATGCAATATATATCACCTTCCCTTCGTTCACTGCTCTCAGGAAATAAAAGTGGGAGAAAATAAAGGAAAAGAAAAAGGAAAACTGGCAGTAGCGATTTCCTTATAAAACCGCTACAGTCAAGCTAGCAATAGCGATTTCCTTATAAAACCGCTACAGCTAGTTAAGGTAGTAGCAGCGCGTTTTGTCTAAACCGCTACAGCTAGTGAAGGTAGTAGAAGCGTGTTTTGTCTAAACGCGCTACTACTACGTCCACTTAACCCAAAATTCTCACTCTCCCTGCTTCCTCCCGCCTCTTTTCCCCCCAAATCCCCACTCTCTCTTCCCCCGTCGCACCGCCGCGCCCCGGCGCTCGCCCCCGACCCCAGCGCTCGCCCCGACCCGGCCCCGGCGCTCGCCCGCGACCCCGGTGCGCTCGCCCCCGACCTGTCGACCCTCGCCTCCCTCCTCTGCTTCCTCCCCTCCCAACCTAGGCCGTCGTCGGGCCTGCCTCCTCGCCCATGCAACCTCTGTAACCCCCCCTCTCTCTGCTAGCTAGGGTTCTTCGGTTAATTTACTTAGGTTTTAGTTAGGGCAGTAGGTTAGTTAGGTTATCTATTTAGTTATGAATTTAGCTAGGTTTTAAAATAGGACATAAATTTAGGGTTAAGCAATTGTAGTTAAAAGAAAAGGCATCATTTAAGCAATTGTCCAAATCAACATCCCTTGTTAAAGCAAATTTAGGTAGGCTAAATTTATATGCAAATTTGTACTGGACATGTGATATGTGGATATGTCATGTTTTGGACATGTCATGTTTGGAATTTGAACATGTCATTTGGACATGTGATGTTTTGGTTCAATTTTGGTAAATGATCCGAGTGGCCTATGTTACATCGGAATGTTAATTCATTTCCGTTCTGGTGAATTTCAGGCGCTCGATATGTCCATTTTTAGCAAAGGTCATGCCAAAATTTGTCGTGAACAAAGGCATGATTTGTGCTACATAGTTGGCATATCGAGTGCTGGAACATATATTTCTTTTTTATGTCATTTCTCATTTATTCATTCTTTTAGAAATAAACGAGGACACTTAATCATAGGAAACATGTCGAACAACGAAGAAACTGGGCCTTCTAACCAAGATGCAGATGAGATGGATTATGAGGGTGAAAAAAAGTACCTCGACTATTTGACTGCTAAGCAAGGTTTGCAGGTCGGCCTCGATGATGGTACGGACCAGATCACGAGGAAATTTATTAGACTACTGGAGAAGCATCACCAGCTTGTAGCCGAAAGCCCTACTTCTATGATGATGCCCAAGTGGGACACCCCTCTCAACCGGGCCTTGAATGAACTTCAGGGACTCCCTTCGGGCCAGCGGCCGCAATATGGTCGTGTGCACGGCGCTGGAGACGGCGCCACGTGGAAGGTGTTTTACAACGAGGGCCGGAGGCCAAGAAGCAGAAAAAGAAGTTTAGTCAGGCGGACATCAACGCGAAGGTGAAGCTTGTGGTCGAGAAAAAAGCAGCTGAGGACGTGGAAGAAACAGCCGAGGAGAAAAATGAGTTGCTACAGTAGGCAGTCAATGCAGCTGTAACTGCCTGCAGAAATGATTTCGCTACTAACTTGGTTCCAGCTATCATCAACTGGACGAAGGAAAATCCAGACAAGACGGTACATGATTTCCCGATGCCCAGTTTCGTCGGGAGCAACTTCATGAACAACAACAACACTGCACCATCACTTGCTCATGCAACCGGGCCTCCTCTCGCGGTCGCTCCCACTCATAGCAGCCCGTCCTCAGTCTCTGGCGCGCTAGGTGGGCCTTCGTCTTTGGCTGAGCTCGACGCCGTCACGGTAATTACATGTCACACAACCATATATATATATATATATATATATATATATATATATATATATATATATATATATATAGAATATTCCATTTTTGTTGCCTTTCAGATGTTTTATGCCATAGACATATGTGTTTGCAGGGCGAAGAAACCCCGTGCACCATACTCTACTTGATAAAAGGCCAGAAGGTCGACGTGGGAAAGGGGGTGATATTGAACCCCTTCAAACCCACGTTCCACAACCAGCCAATCCCCGCTGGGCACTTCAGGGTTAGCTTTTCTAGTGTGAAATTGGGGCATGAGGTGTTGCCTCCTCCAGTACAGCATGTGGGAGAGGATGACGAGACCCCGACGCGGATTGGAAGCTGCAAGGGTTGGGTGCTGCTATGGACGAAGAATCTTATTCGTCTGGAGCCGACCGAGAGCACACCAATAACCACACATCAACAAGCATGTGCGGAGACCACCACCCTGCCTACGCAATTACCAGCTCCTGTAGTGCCGAGTGAGAGCGGCGGACGACGTGATGAAGGGGGTGCAATAGTACTAGCTCATGTAATCGGTCCTGTAGAACAGAGAATGGATGATGAGATGGAGGTCGACCCTATGGGTTTCCTCAATACAAACGCGTATGACTGTGACATAGATATGATGAGTTAACCATATGATGAATTGGGCTATCAGCATGCTAATGAGGATATGGATGATATGCCCGGGCAGGAAGGTCGTTGGAAGGATTGCAAAAAGTCTCTCTTCATGAATTCCTCACAGGACACGCCTGAAGATGTCACCTCAACACAGGCTCAACTAGCCGGGGGTCGTACAGTGCTTACCCCGGGAACCCTGGGGAAGGGGTTAAGGGAGGGTCTGGAAGGTGTGCCCAAGAAAAAGGAGAGGAAGAGATCGGGGAAGATAACTGCCTCCAAACAAGCCAGAGCACAAAGTAGCCAGACGATGCATTCTGAAGAGTGTGTACCCGTGAAAGGTGCGGCCATGTTCCATCTCACGGGCGAGCAGATGCTACCGCCGAAACCGCTGGAGGCACTATCAGGGGATCTCAGGAGACTGCAGGACCATGTGCTGTCGACTGAGAAAAGTCTACTAGCCTCAAAGGATCCAGGATATCCGACATACGCAGCTCGTGTGCCTGAGGGGAAGTGCTACGTCGAGACATGGCCCGCGGAGGTGTTCTTCATGCGGTTTGACCATATGTTTGAGATGTTTCTGACAAGGCGGCTCGATTTTACAATCGTCCGCCTTTTTGCGCTACATATGAGCTCCGTCATGAAGAGTGAAGAAGTCTCGCAAATCTGTGTGGCGGATCGATACTACATGCATGAGTCTTTCTTGAGTCTCGGCGACTTTGAGCGTGAAACTGCTAGGGAGTACCTCCAAAATTTCATGGTACAGAATAAGGACCGGGAAATTGTCCTCGTGCCTTATCATCCAAAGTAAGTCAGTTCCGGACAACCCTTTCGTACATTTAAATCATTCCTTCTCTCTCATATGGGTAATAATTTGAGGTGTCTTTTCCCCGCAGCAATGGGCGCGCCGTCCTTATCGTTCTTTACCCACAAGTCTCCCACATCGTGTATTTTGACCCTTCCAGAGACTACGAGAAAAAAGACTACACCCACATAATGAATATTCTAGATGATGCTCTCCAAGGCTTCAGCATTAGAGGTGGCCACATGCAGATCAGGAAACAAAGGAACAAGAAAATGGGTTTCACGCATAAAACTAACTTGTCCTACATGCATGTACCAAAACCAAGCAAGAAGGATGGATTCTACATCGTCCATCTCATGATTCAGTTCAACACGAATCACCAAAAGCTTTGCATGAGAAGAAGAAATGATGATCATATCCACAAGTGGCTAGAATCTCATGGAGAAGCGGATTATAAACTTAGAGATGACTTCTTTCGCATCCAAAGGGACATTGCGACGATCATCATGAAAGAAGTCGTCGATGAGAAGGGGATGTTCCACCACGTCCCTATATCGCGAGCTGACGTCCGAACTCGCATAGGCATGCAACGTCTAGACCTCATGCCATTCAAGAAGCTAGGGTCCATCCTCGATGATATGGAAGGATGGAACTTCTAGTGATTTATGATGCCGATGATGATGATGATATGTGTCGGTTGAACTTGTATACTTTGTGATGTCCACGGTCCCTGCCGAACTTGTGTAATGCTACTTTGTTAGTTTGCGTACGATGACCTGCGTACCTCTAGTTAATTAGTTTGCATACTGTATGTTGCATCTAGTTGCTAACCCTTTCTATTTCGGTGTTGCTCTAGTATATTTTGTTGCATATATATATGATTGTACATCCTCTTCATGAAGATGCATCTCTAACAGGTACCTAGTTTCTTGATGGCGAGATGTAAGTGCTATGTCGTGTACAAAGGGAAGGTTCCGGGGGTGTACAACGAGTGGCACGAGTGTCAGGCGCAAGTGAATGGGTTCTCGGGCGCCAGCCATAAAGGCTTCAAAAGCAGACAAGAAGTGGAATCTAGTTACTTGAGGTTCACGCTAGCGCGAGAGAGGACTCGTAACCGCCACCTCATGTACTGCATAGTTCCGCTCTCACTCATAATGATAGCTCTTCTCGCGTATACCTTTGTTTAGATGGATGACATTATAGTTGCAAGTATTCGAGACTTGCATGTATTGCTATTTTCGAGATGATGACAAGATACCACTTTGTGTTGGATGATGATTATGATGAGATTATTTGTATGTATATGCTATGATTACATTTGTAGTCTCGCAGGCATTTGTATGTGTATCATGATGACATTTGTATGTGCTAAAGATTCTTCTATAAAGCCTGTTCAAATACAAAACAAATATGCCGAAAAAAACAAAAAACTACTAAAATTAGCAGTAGCGAGTGGAGAAAAGTTAGCAGCAGCGCGGTAGTAGTAGTAGCGCGCACAGGAGAAGCGCGCTATAGCTATTAGAAGTAGCGAGCTCTCTGTAAGAACGTTTCTGCTACACTTGTATATTAGTAGCGCGGGAGGGCACACGCTGCTGCTACGAGTTAGCTGTAGGGCCTTATTAGCAGCGACGGTCCCCGCACTACTGATACACCTAGAACCCACGTTGCTGCTAGGCTTTTCCCTAGTAGTGTGATATAACTATACGATGTGTCTATTAAAGTGGTTGGCATGCCATAAATCACAAACATGCCGTCGATGGAAACATGATGGCATGATATAATTCACGGATAGAATGACATAATTTAAAATATGATGACTATGTAAACAGGATGATATGATATAACTATATTATGTCTCTAGAAAATAGGTTGGCATGCCATAATTCAGATACATGCTGTCTATGTAAACATCATGGCTTGACATAATTCAAATATATTATTTATATAATAAGGAAGTGAGCAGAGGGCAATCGCATATATGATGTGTCAACTAAGGAGATGGCATTCAATATTGTGTATATGATGTAAAAACTAAGCATTGCAATACAACATATGCATTATATGAGTAATATAACCCTACAAAGTTTGAGCATACACCTCAGGGGGATAATAGGACTGGTCATCTGCCTCTGAATCCTCCTCTGAAGAGCTATCTGTAACCAGCAAGATATCTGCTTCAGCAGGTAGCATTGTCTGCTCCGAAGACCTTGTTTTCACTCCACATTTCTCCATCACCAATTCAAATGGCTGATGCATAGGAAGAGCAGTTGAATATACAAACATTATCGACAAAAGCAATGAGAAATACAAAAAAAGGATGGCATGATATAATTCACATATATGACGCTTGCCTAAACAGCATGGCATTGCATAATTCACATACATAATGCCTTGCTACAAGATAACATTGCATAATTCACATATATAATGTCTTGCAACAAGATGGCATTGCATAATTCACATATATGGTAATTAGACACTAAACAGGTGGCATTCATACAAAGCATGTCTAAAATAAGAAAATGACATAGCAATGCAAGATACCATATGCACGATATGAGCAACATAACCCTACCAAGTTAGGGCATGCACCTTGGGGGGGGGGGAATATGACTAGTCATCTGTCTCTGAATCCTCCTCTGAGGAGCTATCGGTAACCAGCAAGACATGTGCTTTGTCAGATAGCATTGTTTGCTCTGAAGACCTTGTTTCCACTCCAGATTTTTCCATGACTGTGCCGAATGGCTGATGCACAGGAAGAGTAATTGAATGTACTAAAATTGTTGACAAATTTTACACGTAATAAAAAAATGATGGCATGATATAATTCACATATAAGATGACAGGCTAACCAGGGTTGCATTACAAAATTCACATATATGATGCCTGGCTAAACAAGATGGCATTGCATGATTCACATATACGATAAAGAAACTAAATAGATGGCATTGACACAAAGCATGTCTAAACTAAGAAGATGACATCTTTAATGTATACAGTAAGCAATGCAAGACACCATATGCATGACATTACCAACATCAGCATGCCAAGTTAGAGCAAAGACCTCATGGGGTAATTAGGAGTGGTCTTCTCCTTCTGAATCCCCCTCAGTACAGTTATCTTCTCCTTGATTACGATCCAAAATGGGTGGAGGGGGGCTGCCTTTGCGCCCACCATGGAACGACGTCTGCATGAAATTTTATTGCCATGCAAGGCCGTCTCTTTTGCTCTACATGATCAGTTCCATTGTGTACAATAACTGGCATGCATAGGAATAAAACATAGTGAGATTATGTAAGGAGTGCATGCACACATCCAGAGTGATGGTAGCAAACTGTGGATAGACCCAAAACCAATGATAGAAGGCAGATAATAGCTTTAGTTAAAAAATACAGATAATGGCTCCTTTAATGTTTGTTTGCACCCAACATCAAACTCATAGTATACACCGTTGATTAACCAGATAGTAGACATATAGTACTGATTGCTGCCCCAATATGTACCCCACAACCATTTAAAAACTCAAGTTTTAGTATTAGTTTGGACCTGACTTGGAGTCTAATTGGTGAACATGACGATAATGTAGCATGTCATCATATTAAGCGACGCATAACGTAAGCAGACACGGAAGAGTGTGACCTCTCTTGCGGACCCATGTAGTCCTCAAGGTCATCTGGTCAGTTGATGATGGTAATGCAGTTGTCGTGGCTGCCGGCGGTGGGGAAGAAGATCTGAGGCGGCGAAAGACAGTCTGGAGAGTGGATCCCTGCTGTGGTGAACCCTTCCATCGTTGGAGCAGCTGAGCTGGGGTGGAACACAGCGCCGCAGGAGCATGATAAACCACACAAGGTTTTCTTTGACACATATTTGTAACAGAAGTAATTGAGTAAGGGCTTGTTTGAATTTGAGGATTCTAACAATGCAGGGATAGGAAATAGACAGGAATAGGATAGGAATGCGCGTGCAAAATAGAGAATTTAAAAACACAGGATTTCTGCCAATCTGGGTGTTTGATTCACAACAATTGGAAGATCACAGGATGCAAAAAAGTATGTTGAGATTAAGTCAAACCACAAGAAAATGTACGGTTATAATGCTATTATGCTACTATCTCTTAGTCTTGTGCTTGATGAATAGGAATATGAAAAGGAGGAGAAGTGGAAATTAGAATTCCTTCGGTTTTTCTTTCAAGGAGACACTAAAGGAACAAATCCTACAGTTTTCCTTTGCTCCATTCCTTTGCACCAAATTCATGAAAAGTAGTACCATAGGAAACTTTCCAATTCCTATGTTTTTCATTCACTTGTCCTTTCAAGCACTGGCGATTCTAGTAGGCAGACACGAGCAAGGAAAATCATACACTAAAAAAAATGTTTTTGTGCTACTTCTATTACTTTGGACCCAGGCCACTACCATACTAGCTCAACTCCCATGCCCATCGACAAATGCACAGCTCAAACACGCAGAGATAAATAATGATCGTGTTCAAGAGAGTCCATCACGGATAGCTAAGTTGCCTGGTACCTCACTGCTTGTCATATAGTAGGATAAAATAATCGTATTTCCCGTTACTACGAGTGCTCAATGGACAATATATATAACATGTAGAGTAAAAAATAGATGCAACAAGTGTACAACCTCTTTGGCGAAGCCATGTCGATCTCAGCATGATTGGGTTGGCCGGTGAGGATGCTCCGGCTGACTTGGCTGTCCGAGGAGGGAAGAATATCTTAGGCGCCTGGAGATGGAGCCTGAGGTACTGCTCCGCTGTGATGCAGGGTTTCATCGTTGGAGCAGCTCCAGTGAGTTGTACGACTCCGAGGCTGAAGCAGGACAAGAGAGACAACGAACAACGTTAACCTGAGTGGAATTCTAATAGCATCTCCAATACATGACGTAAAATACATAACCACAAAGTGCTAGATGTAAAATACATCAGCCGCTCATCTTTGAACTTAACTGTCGAAACTGAACTTAACTGTCGAAACTGAACTTAACTATCGAATTGCTGTCGAAACTGAATAGTGAGGCTACACGTCAGTCGACTGACTTTTTCATCTCTGGTCAGTTGATTTTTGTCAGGACTGGCTTTTCGGGATATTAATTTCCAGAAAATGGCCCTTGTGCTCACTAGCCCCAGGATTACTGTTAGCTGATGAGGCACCAACTTGATACAGATTCCAAGCAAAATACAAAATATGTAGTACAAGACCATTCTGGCGTATGAGTACAACAAATGGTTTCTAGTGGTTGATGGCAGAAGCGATTTGTGGATCATCAGCGTTTATGGGACTCCATTTCCCACAGGAACAGCTGACCAAGTTAACTCCTATCTTCGCGAGGCTGCTATCACCGTTGCTTAGTTTCTGGGGCTGTCATCGCAACGCTCCTCTGCAAGCAAGAAATCTGGCCAAGACAATATCCAGGGAGAAGCCAGTGAGTACTTTGAATGTACTCGCAAACATTATGACCACGGGTATAATATAACAAATGATAATCGTGCTCTTGAAATGTTCTATGATCATAACGTTAGTCATAAAGTAAAATCCTTGATGCATGCAAGCAGGTTATTTATATGCAACATGAATATGCAATAATGGAGTAGAAATAATATGCACCGATCGGTTGTCTGAAGCGACACCTCGAAAGGATCATGATATGAAAGATGCCTCAGTCGGGCATCTAAGCGACACCACATAAAGGGCTTATAAGGTAAATAAATAACAAGCATGCCACAGTCGGGCGTCTGTGCGACACCACATAAAGGGCTTATAAAGTAAATAACAAGCATGCCACAGTCAGGCGTCTGAGAGACACCACATAAAGGGCTTATAAAGTAAATAGCAAGCATGCCACAGTCGGGCATTTGAGCGACACCACATAAAGAGCTTATAAAGTAAATAGCAAGCATGCCACAGTCGGGCGTCTAAGCGACACCACATAAAGGGCTTGTAAGAAAAATAATCACAGTGAATATCCAGTAGGTAGAACCTTCCCAGGGATACTCAATAAATCCAATAATATAAAGTGTTAGTCCATAACAATAATAATCACAATCATCATAAGTCACAGGTCATGATCCATGTTCTGCTTTAGTAGTTTCTCCTCCGAAGGCCGACAGTAAGACCGACACTTGACCCAACCCATACTGTAGTCCTTAACCATAGACATGGCTATTCGAATAGATATCTATTATCTCTACAGAGGCTATACTCTTTACCCACGAGTAACGGATTCATTTAGTCCATCGGGACTAATTCCGTCTATGGTCTTTTAATTGAAAACACACCTGACTTGCACACACCAGCTTAACTTACCGGTGTCTGGAATCACCCACGACACCTGTCAAGTAAAACTCTAAGTGGGGAGGCTACAACCTCACGTAGCATGGGATCAAATTTATGTCGCAAGCTCTAAGGGGTGCCCCCCTCTCGGTCCCAACCAGAAACACCCATTCCCCCGGACCAGGTGGCCTGCCTACCGGCTGCAGTCGGTATCTTCCACCGTGGCCTCTCTGTACGGTGTGTGCTAGAAAGGGGTTGACAACTTACTGGACCATACCTACCTGCTGCAGGGACCAGTGGCAATATGAAACAAGTATGGGGGTTACTGGAACAAGACTTGATCTATGGTCGACTCAGGAGGTTTAAAAATTCCCTGCATGATATGTGTAACCAATATATAGTTCAACCAACAAAATCACCACTCATTATACCTCACTATGCCATACCGGACCTAACCGTCCCAACGGAGACCGGAGGCAAGCTCACGCCTACCCAAGGCAGAGGCTTTCCCGGATTTCTTTCCGACATGCATGCAAGGCATACGAGGACGATTACCATCACAAGTATATCCATTTCCAACAGCAAGGAAATCTCCAATATGCATCCATGCAAATGATCACGTCACCACATAAAATAACAAGTTCTCCGTATTAAGGTGGTGTTATAATCGTGTTAACCAACACACAAAAATATTATCCCAGGGTTCAGAATGCTTGCCTTCAAGTTGTGGGGGGGCAGGGTGCATCCCAAAACTTTGAAAGTTTTCTTCTCTCTCCGACAATCCTATTTTTGAAGATATTCGAATTAAAGCATAGTTTAAAAATGGTTCAAAAAAGTTGTCTGAATTTTTTTGAAATAAATCTGAAAATAAACTAGACAATATTTGAGAGAGGTAGGAAAAAGAATCAACTCATTTGGAGTTTTATTCTGAAACATATAGCCAGTCAAAGTTTAGTCAAATTCTGTTTTTTAAAATAAAACAGAGAAAAAGGAAAACATATAGCCAGTCAAAGTTTAGTCAAATTCTGCACACGCGGGTACACGGGCGGACGCAATTTTGTACCAAGATCCACCCCATGTGATAATTTGACGCGTGTAAAGTCGTTCACTTCATTGATGGTCAATTAATACATCACATGCAAATTGAGTGGACGTGAGGGCGGAATAAAGACATTATTACTCCACTGCACGCATGTGAGTAGTTAAATCATGGGTTGCTAGTAGTACTTCCATTGGCCTCCTTCGTATTTTGTGCCAATTTTTGAAAGTAACATAATATTTACGCATTTGAGCAATGTAGTACTTGAAATTTATGTTCCGCTAAACTCATCGGGAGCCATTTCGGGCCTCGAAACAAAAACCATCAATTAATCTTTACCTTGTTCCCATCACATTCGACAGCCTGCTCACACCTACTAATATGTACCAAACCTGAACGTGTTCCCACTATGCAGGTATTAGTACTAGTGCTAGTACTTAGGTTATAAAAAGGGGAACTATCTAACCAAAAATTACTCTTTCTTTCCTCCTCATAAGTGCTTCTTCTTCGTCCGTCGTTGCCATGGCCGGTGAGTAGAGCTCTAGGTCGAGAACTACTCTTAACAAGGGAGCGGCAACCAAGGCTGTGGAAAAAAAGAGAGGGCTCGCCGCCACGCAGATACCTCGAAAGATCTCTCATGGGCAGGCGATGGCTCCCAGGAGCGCCCTAGCCGCGGAGGCGAACATGCCGAGCCGGCGGCGCTGGAGTCGTTATCCCTCGACGGCATGCCCGATCAGCTCAATAAGCACCTCAATAAGCATAAGGAGTTCATCCAAGGCTTGGTGGAGTTGCTGAAGGAGAGCCTTGACGACATGTCCGCTGAGCTCAATAAGTAGGGGGAGTTGACCGCCGGCTTGGTGATGCTTCTGAAGAAGAGCATTGCCTCGGAGAAGAAGGCGATCGGCAAAATCCTGCGACTTCAGGAGGACAAGGAGAAGCTCTGCCACGAGGTCGACCCGTTGAAGGAGAAGAATGCCGGCTGGAAGAAGCTGCATGAGAATAGTAGTTCCTCGATGAAGATGCTGCAGGCCCTCGTCATGGAACAGAAGGAGGAGTTGGCGAAGCTCCGCACCGAGCACCCGGTTGTTATCAAGGTAGGTAATGCGGCCGTGGAACAGATGATGAAGGCTCGCATCAAGAGATCCCGCGTCATGGACAGAATGAAGAAGATGGCGCAGGACACGCAAGGAGATGGAGGTCGTGGAGGCGATGAAGAAGCAATTACGACTCCGCGGTGAATTAGATCATTTGGGGTGATAATCTTCCTTCTTCTTTTGCTCCTGTGTTTCATCTTTTGCTTCGGGTGTTTCGCCGCACGTGTCATGTTCTCTGTGAGGCATGAATAGAACAATGCTTTTTTTGATTGAATGAATAGGACAATGCTAAAAATGAGATGACTAGCAAATTAGATCATTTTTTATCGCCGTATGGCACTGGGCTGCCTTGTTTCGTGCTCCTCCATTGCAGTACGACTCCAGTGGAAAACTTGAGTATACCGCATGGTTCTTTGCTCCTCCTCAGGTTGTCGGCACATTTATACGAGCAGCCAAATCACAAGGCCCCGCCTTCCAACAGTAATGAGCCATCAAATCACAAAGGCCCTCGCCTCTCGTGAAACCGACCAAGCTAGACTGCCCCGCCCTCTAGCCTTTTAAAAAATGTATCCTTTTGTACATTAGTAGTATCGATGGATTGCACGATGGAGCAAAACTTGAAATTAAAAAAAAGGTGGTACATATAGAGAGAGCTCGTCGCCAAATTATGCACATAGTACTATTAAAAAGGCTAGTCACAATAATGGTGTCCAGCACGGCCCACCCCTCAAATAAAACTAAGCATCCTGGAATTCATTGACAAAACTAAGCATCCTGAAATTCTTTGACAACTAAACTGCTGGATATATGATGTTGGCCATATATATTGTACGTATGTAATGTGAAGAAACAAGTGGTAGTACTATACCAACTAAAAGATGAAATGTAAAAAATACTAGTATGTACATACTAAAGAGTTAAAGTAACAAGAAGAAAGATAACATAGTTCTGCTGGGGGCTCAACACAACACACCCCTCAAATTAAATTAAGCACACCTAAAATTAAACTTTGCAACTAGTCCGGTAGACACTGCATTAGAACCACCATGAGCAACAACACTTCCAACTTACTTGGAGTCCTCGTCCACCTCCTCGACTTCGTCCTTGTCCCTCTTCCTCTTGGCCGATACTTCTTTGCTTGAACCACACACTTGGCTCTTGCTCTTCATCCAACCCTTGTAGATATTGAAACAAAGGTAGCCATCCATTGCAGCATAGTGGATGTGGTCTATATCTAGTACATTCCGCTGCCATGCATAACGATGAAACGTGCATGGAAGTTTCTCCAGTTTACCGTACGAAGGATGAACCATGGCTCCTGCCAGGGTCAGCATTGAAGGCTGACGAGAGGACACCAGCCGATTCTTTTGGAGGTCGAAGGTGTTGCCTACAACGAGGCCTATCCGAGCCAGGACTTCTTTGTCGTTACCAAAGTCTACAATAATGAATTTGACTAGGTTGCTCTCGAGGAAGTCCTTAAAATCGAGTCATTCAACGTCGGCATGGCATATGTGGTAGACCAAGCATAAGGCATGCACGCAAACCTGGATCATGGCGGGCTTCTTCGTCTCTTCGTCCTTTAGATCCTTCTCTCGTCCCAGGATTGTGGTGTACTCAACATCTAGCCCAACGACCCACTCATCATCTGAGTTTTCGAACATGCGTCTGAAGCGAGAAAGGCATCCTTTCACCTTCATGGAAGAACGGGTGTAGATGACGTCGAACTCATCGCCATTGATGGTTCTAACCTTGTACTCACCACCGATCGTGGAGATTTGGGACGCCATGGATTTGGGAGGAGGGTTAGGATTAGTGGAACTGCCGTAATGTGAAAGGACGGGATGACTAGGAGCGAACCGCCGTAGTATTAAAGGACGTGCGGGGACGAGTAGGATCGAACTGCCAGCGTGCGAACGGCAGGGTAGTGGCTTTCCATTCTCCCATGATACCGTCTTCCGAGAGCCCTTGGATCTGAGATCGAACGGTTCCATGGCATTATTCTAGACCTATGGGTGAATATCCTATCCTGGAGGGTTATTCTGCAAATTTTCAGCAACTTAGCATGCGACCGTTTGATCTCAGATCCAAGGGCTGCCAGCAGCCCGTATCATGGTCGTGTCTACCACGACCGTCGCGTCGCTCGCTCGGTCGCGCCCTTGGAGATTGAACACGGTGCGTTAGGCTATCTGATGTTGGCATGTCATACATAGTCATCACTTAGTCACTCATACTACAACACGGTTAGCTATAAGGTTGACTATAAGTGTATTTTTTTACTTCTCTCTATCTCTTTCTTCGTACTCCCTCCGTCCCATAATATAAGAATGTTTTTGACACTAGTGTAGTGCCAAAAACGTTCTTATATTATGGGACACGAGGAGTACTAGTATCTATCTATTATATAACTAAAACAAGAGTCAAACGAGCCATCACGTTTGTCCACACAGATTAAATTATCTTGACCGTTAGTTTTATATATTAATGGCTAGGATTTACAAGATTAACGTTACATACAAATATTATTTGCACGTACATAAAACAGCACAACATGTCAAGTAGGAGTAGTCTTTTTTTTGAAGGGGACACGTATGAGTAGTCTGACATGATGTTTCATCCAGACTCCTATGCCTTTCTCCAATAAAAGAACGTTTTTTGCGTGGAACTGAAGGGCTTTATTCAATCAACCGAGCTCCGATGGTGTCTGCCATCAGGAAAGTCACCAAGAACCCAGGGGGAGAGAGCATCCAGCAGTCTGTCACCTCAAGTGTGCAAGCATTTTTCGCACACAAGTGGGCAGGAACATTCGAATGCCTCTTTACATGATGGATACTAAAATACGTAAAACTATCTGCTAACCCTTCAATATCTAAGAGCACTGGCGCTATCAAAGAGAGCGAAGAACGGCGCGAGTTCCAGAGATCGACCACATCTTGACTATCTGTCTCCAACTGCACTCGCTCAAAGCCACGAAGCTTTGCGAAGAATACACCTTCACGGAGGGCTAAAGCCTCTGCGACAAGTGAATCAGTGACGCCATGAACCGGCTTGCACCAGGCACCAAGGTAAGTTGAAGATGAACGAGCAACTCCTCCCACACATGCGAGCCTGGCTTCCATAGAGATACCTGCATCAACATTGATCTTTATGAAACCTTCAGCGGCAGGACGCGAGCCGTGTCCAGGCAGAATCTTAGCTTGGTCCATAGGCAATTCTAGGATCACCATGGCCTCTCTGGTTCTCCTCATTGATTCCACTGGATCCAAGCTTTGTTTGTCATGAGTAACATTATTCCTAGACGTCCAAATTGCCCACATCACCGTAACAATCTTTGCGCGATCGGCTTCATCAAATATGGTGTCACATAAAATGTCCATCGACCAAGTGGAGGGGTGAAGCTCCGGTAGCTTAATGCTCAGCCACTCCCTCGCTTCCCACCAAAACATCTTTGCATGCGTGCATTTTATCAATGCATGATACAAATCTTCATCTGCATCAAGGCAGAGTTTGCAGCGTGCCAACTGAGTAATGTGTCTGTACTTCAGAGTGCTCTCAACAAGTAGGATTTTCTGTAGCACTCGCCACCAAAACAGACGAACTTTTGGCACGACCTTGAGCTTCCAAAGTCTAGACCAACACTGTTTTTGATTCTTTGAAGATTCTGCAACCGTCCCTTCCCCTAGAGCTGAATGCTCGTTTTGGTTCACGAGAGCGCGGTACGCGGATTTTACAGTGTAGTTTTCGGACTTCTCAGCAGCCCAAGCCCATGAATCAACCCCTCCTCCAACCCCCAGAGGGATGTTAAGAATAGCGTCAGCTTCTGGGGCTATAAAATTTTGTCTCACCAATTCAATCTTCCATGATCTCGTCTCAGCATCAATCAGATCTGCCACAAAAGGAATATTAGCATAACCGATTTGAAGTGATGGTCACAACGAGAGGAGACCTGGTATCCAGCTATCATTCCATGTGGACACAGATGAACCATCTCCAATTCTTCTCACCAAGCCAGTTTCCGAAGCCTGCCTCCCTGCAACTATTGCCCTCCAAGTGGCTGACGCATGTTTAGGTACTGTTGCGTCCATGAACTCACTTGTTGGAAAGTATTTTCCCTTCAAAACGCGCGCGCACAAGGATTCTGGGTTCGTTATAAGCTTCCAGTCGTGTTTGCCCAGGAGAGCTAGGTTGAACAAATCCAACTTCCTGAAACCCATCCCGCCTGCACTCTTTGGTTTGGTCAGAGACTCCCAATCGATCCAATGGAGATACCTGCGATCCACTGAACTGCTCCACCAATATCTAGCCATGTTTGAAGAGAAACTCTTGTAGATCTTCTTCGTTAGCTTAAAATAACTCATCGAGAAGGATGGGATTTCCTGCGCAATAGCTTTGAGGCGCACTTCCCTTCCTGCACATGAAATAAGACTTTCAGTACCTCCTTGCAACTTGCCTCTGATCCGTTCATAGAGATACTCAAAAGTTCCGCTAGTGATCCGTCCTGTAGCCATTGGGAGTCCCAAGTAGCGTTCATTAAAGGCCTCTACTAAAATACCCAACACTGCTTTTAGCTCCTGCCGGATGGTGTCAGGTGTGTTTGGACTGAAATAAATGGAGCTTTTGTCACGATTAACACACTGTCCCGAGCAATCGCCATATATCCTCAACACCTCATTCAGCCTGAGGGCACTTGTCACATCTGCTTTTAGAAAAATAACACTGTCATCGGCAAAAAGCAAATGATTAACCGAAGGAGAAAGAGGGCTAACACGTATTCCTCTATCCACGTTCACTCCCCCAAAGAACTTGAGGAGTCATGTAAAACCATCTGCACAGAGGAGAAAAAGAAACGGGGAACTGGGGTCTCCCTGTCGGAGTCCTCTTGATGGTGTGAAGAATGGTAGAAGTTGCCCATTCACCCGAATTGTGAATCTCACAGAAGTTACACACTGCATGATCAAACTGACGAATTGGGAGCTGAACCCCAAACGTAGCATGATCGCTTCCAAAAAATGCCACTCGACCCGATCGTACGTCTTCATCATATCCAACTTGACTGCACACACACAATTTTTGCCTTTCTTGCGCCGTCTCATTGCGTGCACACTTTCATAAGCGATCAAAACATTATGAGTGATGAGACGTGCAGGAACGAATGCACTCTATTCTTCACTTATTATCTCCCCCATAAAGCACCTCAACCTGTTGGTGATGCACTTAGAAGCAATCTTGTACAATACAGAACACAGTGATATGGGTCGATATTGAGCAATGCGCTGCGGGTGTCTTACCTTTGGGATCAACGTTATCGAAGTGTCATTCAGCCCCTCTGGTAGTACACCCCCATTAAAAAAGCCTAGTACAACCGGGATTATATCATCTTTCAGTAATGACCAATGCCGTCGAAAAACCCCCGCCGTAAAGCCACCCATGCCCGGTGCTTTGGACGGTGCCATTTGGAATAGCGCAGTCCTGACCTCCTCTGCTGTGCACGGTTTGTCAAGTTCCACGTTCATTTGACCAGTCACCTTGGGAGTGACAAAATCTAGTAGCTCATCCATCGGCTTAAACCCTTGGCTGGTGTATAACACTTGGTAAAAACCTTGGACTTCAGAATAGTTCTGCTCCGGAGTTTGGCATATGGAGCCATCCGCCCTTTCCAATCTTTCTATCTTATTCATCCGTTTCCTCTGTGCTGCTTGGGCATGAAAGTAACCCGTGTTTCGATCTCCCTCTCGCAGCCAAGGAACTCTAGATCTCTGGCGCATCCAGATCCCTTCCTGCCGGAGTGCCTCCCTAAGTTGTTTGGAGACAACAAGTTCTTCCTCGTCTAGGCCTCGTCTGGATGGCCGGAGACGAAGTCGATCAAGTTTGTCCCAGGGTTTCCGTACACTATGTGTAAGGCACCCGAACTCTCTCGCCCACCATGTAGCAAGTGAAGACTGCATGCTCGTCAGGGCATTCATAATTCCTTGTAATCCATTCAGGCCAGCTCCTTTTTGCCACTCTCTAAGTACAAGTGAGTCGTACTCCGAGTGGGTTTGCCATACATCCTCATATCTGAACTGTCTCGTCCTTCCTTCTCGCGGCTCCTCCACACTTTCTTGCAGGTCGACCAAGATGAAACAATGATCAGACTCCGTTGTACTGATGTGGCGAACCAAAGTATGTGGGAATAGCTGGGTAAGTTGGAGGTTTCCAACCCCCCTGTCGAGTCTAGCTTTGACATTTAACTTGCCTCTCTACCCATTATCCCATGTGTGCTCCACTCTCGACCAGCCAAGATCAATGACTGAGCAATCATCCAGTGCCTCTCTGAACGCCCTCATTTGCCACTCTGGACGTGCATCTCGAGAGAAGGGCTCAGATGAGAACATCATTTCGTTAAAATCCCCAACACAAAGCCACGCTTCGTGACAAATCTCGAAGAGTGTACGCAAGAACCTCCAACTTTGGCGTCTATCTTCCACCCTTGGAGCTCCATAAAAGCCAGTAACTCTCCACTCCAAAGAGCTTCGAGCTTTCTGCCTCACCATCACATCGATATGTGCCGAGCTATAGTTTTTCAGATCCACCTCAACCTCGGCCGACCAAAACATGCCGATCCCACCACTCAGCCCGTTACTGTTCACTGCAAAACGGCCCGCAAAACCCAACTGATTTTGCAGCCTCTCCACTCTCTTTGTTGAGATCTTAGTCTCCATCAGGAATAGGAGACTGGGCACTTCTTGCTTCGTTATGTTACGAAGCTCGTGAACTGCCTCCGGGTTCCCAAGCCCGCGGCATTTCTAGCTTAGACACTTCATTGGCTCCGGCAGGGCTGCGCCGCAGCCTCTGCCGATGTACCTGGATTGTTGGGTGTCGGTCTCTTCTTCTTTGGATCTCGCACCAAATCCTCCTCCAGCTCCTCCCTCACCTCCTGCACCCCACCTGGGACAAGTAAGATGTTCATATCACCACCTTCAGTGTGCGGGGTATTACCGAGCATAGGAAGTTCAACCCTCCTATAAACTTGTTTCTGCACCTGGGGTCCCCCTTTACGTTTATTCTAATTTCCATTGCTCTTCATGGGGGACGTAACTTCAGCTGCATCCTTTGCTTCAGTCGGTGATTGCCTTGTTGCTGTTTTCCTAGTCTGCGCTGAAGTTTGCTCCCTGTATGAACCATCTCCTGAAGCATTTTTCCTCCTTTCGTCTGGGGTTCTCAGACCTTTCCCGAAGGGTAGATCACCATTAGCATCTCTAGCTCCAGGCGTCAGGCAGTACAGATCCGAGTGGCCTAACCGGCCATAGGAAAAGCAGAAGTGAGGTACGTTTTCATACAAGATGTCATATAGATCCATGCACTTCCTCCTTCTAGACTCGATCAAGATCCACCTCCTTAGGGGTTTGTCCACATCCATAGTGACCCTAGCCCTAAGGTATCCCGCAGTATGATCAAACATGATATCCGTGGCCTTTTTATCTATTTGGCCTGCAATCGCAGCACTCCACTTTTCATCATGAAGATTAAAGGGTAAATTCATGACTCTAACCCAAAGCTGCAGCTTTTCAAATTTCAACTCCGAGGGTCTCATGCACTCATCAAACTCTGAAAGTATCACAGCATGTTTGCTGACATGCCACGGCGAGCCCTCCCAAACACGATCCCTGTCTTCTTCGTGGCAAAATCTGCCACAAAGGTGTTGTCTCCCACAGATCTGATTCCCAAACCTTTTGGATTGCCCCAGGCTGGGCGGAGGGCGTTGGTAATCGTTTGGATATTAAGAACATTCCTGTGAAGCACCTTACCCGCCAGCATCCACTTCTCCTTCTCATCTTCCTCCAGATCGTCCACGACCAGCGGGGTCGCTTCCTCCTCGGTGATCTCCAACTTCCCCATTGCATCAGCCATTTTCGCCCGTGCCACCCTAGGGGACAGGGGCTCCTTCTCCTTGCCTGCGCCAGAAGTCGTTGCCATCTTCTGCCCGGCCGAAATCGCGCCCCGACGGTAGATCCGCCGTGCGCCGCCGCAGTTCCACCCTAAACCCTAATCGCCTTTCGCAAGGCACCGGGTTTTCCGGGGAAAAAAAGTAATTACCCCTCCAATAAAAGAACGTGACCATCCTAATAAGAAAAGGAATCCAACCAAAATACATGTATTGACGTCATCTATATATCAGGTATAGGAAAGAACCGCATGTCTAAGAAAAAATAAGAAAAAAGAACTCGGTGTAGACCTCTGAAAAAAAACATGTCTCCCACGGCCTCCATCACCTCGCCTCCCTACCCGGCGAGGCATCATCTAGCGATCCTCACCACCGTTGGCTCATCGTCTTCGAAAGTTCCTTCTGACCTGGATTTATTTGATCCAGACAAAAGGTACCATCAAATCAAGTGTGTTCAACCTTCTAATCACGTTCTAGGTTGTTTCCTCTCCTACCCTTAAAACTCATATTTCAAATCCAGCAATCTGACATGTATATATTCCAGTACATGGTGGTGATTTAGCAGGTACAATCCAGTCTTGCGTGTTCCTCTCCAATATTTGAATCTCAGATTCTAAGTTCAGCAATCGATGGTGATTTAACAGGTACAACCAAATCAAGCGTGTCCTCTCCAATCTCTGAATTTCAGTTTCCAAGGTCAGTATCTAGCCTGTATATATGTTCCATCACATGATTTTTTTCCCACACCGGATGTTATTGCAAGTAGGATCCACTCTACTCAAGCGATCTCAGTTTCATAGTTCTGACCTAGCAGCAATCCAACACGTATATTCAGTTACATGATTTAGTAGGATGTACGGCCGCTGTATGAAGCATATTTTGGTGGTCGTGGGTAAAAAAAAATTTGTTGAGTTCCTCTACTTTCAATCCATGTCCGTAAGTGCTATATATGCAGAATAGCTTGAGTAAACACCTGATAGTAATTTTACTACAAAAATATACTCTTGCACACTCTTGATTTAAATCTTCCATCCACACGGTGAAATTGTTTTCTCATGTAGAATGTTGATGCGTATCATGGTCTGTCGGGCAGACATTGATTGGAAAATGTAATTATTGTTGTATAGTGATTGTTTTGTTACCACTTCTAACCTTCAAAGTTCATATTTTCTCTGGTCCGATTCTAGCAGCAGGTGCCAATAAATGCATGATAGTGTGATGCAAGCAGTCAGACCCTCTGTTGTCCCTTCATGCAAGCTGTTCGACTCCTTTCTGCAGGGTCACTCCCGTAATATCAGGTAAGAAGCTCATGTCCCCATTGGAACAAAGCGAAAGTATCCATCTGGGCAAGAGCTTCTAATCAGTTTGTCTGTTATATTATTTATTGCTTTTTGGATATTTTTTATCAAACTATAATTGCCTGTGAAATTTGAACATCTAGAAGCATGCATATATTTAGTATTGAAACATCCTTCTCATTATTAATATAGTACATGGATTGTAGTGCATATGCTGCAGGCATGTCATGAAAAACCTTAATTATTCTTTTTTATCATAGCCAGAGTAAGTGTGGCTACTTCTACATCCTTCTTATATTTAGTAATGCAAGGCACCTTTTGAGACACCACATGAATTATAGGAAATATAGATCTAATCCACCAATTCTGTATTAACAACAATAGAAGCGATCCAGATTATATGTTGGACGGTGCAAGAGTTTGGCTAGACTATGCTGCAACTTTGAATAAGGATGGCCTCAAGAGTTTGGCTTGAGTGCTCTATAAGTTTAAACAAGCATCTCTTGAACAAAACTTACTTGACATGTAGTGCATTAGAAAACCTTGAGATCTACATTCCCTAAAGAAACCTCAAGATCTATTGTAGAAGAAAGCCACACGACACTCCCGAATCAAGCCGTGGCGTTGATGAGAGCCTCCTTGGCACTTAGTAGGCGCACGCGAGGAGTCGACATCAAGTGTTGATTGGCAGCAACTTCATCATCTTCTCCTGTTTTGTTTGGTGCGCATAAGTAAGCACTTATGTAACTCTTAATCCAGTCACGTAGATGCCATGAATCATGTAGGTTCGATTATATGTTTTACCCCAAAAATATGTAGAATTGTCTCCTTAATCTTAGAGAAAATATCAATAGATATGACATCAGTAGACAAGATAAAAATTCAGGCCATATGTTAGGTATGTGATAAATTTCAAGAAATGAATAACCGGCTTCTATTTAAAGAAAAAGTATATAAGACAATTTAATGCAAGCAAATACACACAATCTCTTTTGAAGTAATATAGGTGACATAAATATCGCGCATGTATACTCAGATAATATTCTGAATAAATTTTGTGTCTATCACAAAAAAAGGAATGTGTCCTCATCAAATCTGGAAAAAGCAATTACAAAAGGAAAATATCTCGAAATATGACAGTAGCAAGCCAAATAAATTCCATGTCATATGTCAGTTATGTGATATGTTTCAAGGAATCAATATCTCAAGTGTATACTGCCAGAATATTGTGAATACCTTTGGTGTTTATCATCAAGGAAAAAGGAATGTCCTATTTAACTCTGGAGCCAGAAAATCATATTATACCATACATTCAATAATTGGAGGCCTTTTTTAATGCTCCATGTTAATTTTTTTGGTGGGGGATGTTAATTATAGGACGAGTAAATATTTTATCCTGGACATTAAGTTTAATCTGTTAGATGTTTGTTTGGTAAGATTAAGACTGCCCAATTGCGATGTGTGAGGGCTATAAAGTCTCGACGCCATATATGGTGGTCTTTCCTATGCATTCCCCATAGCCTCCTAAACCCCGGGAAAAGAATTCTATGAGACCAGATCTCACGGATTAGCAGGTGAGACCCATCCTAATGGATGACACGTGGCGTTCACAAATCACAAAGCATCTACCCCACCCCCCATTTGAAATCAGGGGGGGAAGATTAGATGCTTTGTGATTTGTGAATGCCACGTGTCATCCATCAGGGTGGGTCTCACCTGCTAACTATGAGACCTGGTCTCATATAATTTTTTTCCTAAACCCTTCCTCCAATGCCATCGGCAAACCCGCTCCCTCTCCTCCTTGGAGGATTGATGACTGATGGTATGATCAGTTAGTAGCAGCATCCAGAACAAGACGTGGATCAGCCGACCCTGATTCCATGTCGATTCACCAGGCCCCAACAGCCACATCTTCTGAGGAGGGCCATGATATTTGCGATGAGTGAATTAGGTAAGCATCCAACTTGAAAGTATTCATAATTTTCTATTGGCAATTCAGATTATAGGGTTGTAATTTTTTTCGAGTCTGCAACAGACTACGTTTGCACACATATTTGAGGTCTGACTGAAACTTTTGTTTTGTTAGCAGTAAGCAATGAGAAATTGAGAATCCAACTTTTTCATGTAAATTTGTATGACCAAGTTCAAATCCTCATTTAATGGGTCCTTTTTTTCTTCCAGAAGCAGGTTTGTGAATGTTTATCCAGCTTTCAGAATCAAAGAAGGATATAGAGTTCACATGAATACATGATTGATTTGGAGAATCCGATATTATACCCATGGTCGTGCACCACGTAAGTTGTTTGGTAGCTCATATAAGAATCCCATCGTCCCAGTTGCCTATTTTGTTTTTTCTGACACCAATATTTCTAGGCCAATGGTTGTAAAACAAAAGTCTGTACTGAACCTTTGGTAACCTCCAAGGTAAAAGATCTGTCTAAGAGGCGAACAGGAACAAGACCAGCCCTGTTAATTAGATTTTGTTCTGCACCATTAAGATGACAAGAGAGCTGCCTTAGCATATATGCTTCAATGCTCCATTGATTTAGACAAGAATTAGCATCCATTCATCATGACTCATGTTCGCATATGCTGAGTTGTTTCGAGTATAATTTTCAACAGGTGAAAGCGCTTCATTCTATATATTTTCACCAGAATTTAATGTTATAAAACTATCACCTTCTATGGATAGTTGAAGCAAAAAGGCTAAAATGTTTATGTTCACAACATAATATTTACTAGAGACAACTATTGAATAGACAAACCGCTCAATAGGAGGGACCTAAATGAGGCAACAAATATAATGCAGAATTTCCACAAATAAAAATAGTTTCTTTTGAGGATCAACTAAAAATAGCTTCAAACGTTTGCCAAATGGCCCACATCCAATACACCAAACTAAAGAATATACCAACAATTCAAAAAATATAGCGTAGAAAAAGAATATGATAAATCTAGCCGCGCAAATGCGCGGGCGACCCCGCTAGCTAGTTTATTGCATTTGCCAAGGAGTGACCTCTTCCAATGAAATGGTGTTCTTATTAGTTTTTTGTTGCTAAGTTTGCTTCATTTAATTAGCTATAGACTCAAAATTTCCTTTTCACCTAGGTACACGCGCTTAGCACCGTTTCTTCCTTGGGTCACCAAACTAGTCTCTCTCTTCTTGATTAACTTGCCACAACAGACTTATGCCTATGTGGCAAGCTTAGCACCTGTAGGAGCAAGTAAGGCTGCTTATAATGGGAGTAGTATCATGCATGCCAACTATGCAATCTTGATGAGGTGACGTCGAATTAAATGAAGAAAAGAGAGAGTTGAGTATCATAATATGATATTGTAGTATCATATTAAATGATGCGCTACTATGTGTCATGCATGACAATAAATAAACTATCCTATGATACCAACACATGATACTATGCATTACGGATGTAGTATCATACAAAAGTATCATATGCATGATACTAGTATATGATATTCTCCGTTACGACCAAACTAAGTACAATAGTGCGCTTTACATGGCATTTTTGCATATGTGGAGGAAAGAGAGGCAAGGAAAAAGTGGAGAAGTGGGCTCTCATGCAAGAGCCAGCCTCTACTACATGGTGGAGCATTGGGAGAGGCACCTGTATGGAGGTGGTCTGGAATCAGGAGACTCACGCCGGTCGTAGCACCGTAGTTAAAATGATAATGACAAGTCAAATCACGGGGCCCCACCTGTCCAGCAGTAACTCGCTGTCAAATCACAGAGCCCTACGTTTGCAGCAGCCTACTCCCTCGTCTTCTCGCGTCACTGTCGAACCGACTAGGCGGAACTGCCCCGCCTATCGCGCAGGAAAAGCCCCGCCCTCGACTTTTAAATAGTACAATACGCTAATTTTGTATCCACGGATTGCGCCATGGAGCAAAGCCTCTAGAAAACGGTGGTACACATGTACGGAGTATGCAGCACGCCCGTCGCGTTCGCGTCGCACCCCAGACAGTCGGTCGGTCTGGCACGCTGCTCTCCGAATGGAACGCGCGTCATATTGCATTTGCACACACATGTGGGACCGCAATTGAGAACCGACCATATGCACACTCCCCGGCCCTGCAAGTCGGGTGACTTAATAGAAGAGGGAGACGAGCGATAGTACTAGAGAAGTGTTGTACTACGTTGGTGCTTGGACGATCCCTGCAAGACACGGAAGATCAGTTCGTCCATGCATGTGACCAGACTCCAGCAGACACGCGTGGATTGGATATCGTCTACATATCGTGCAGGCTGTGTTGTACATGGCTGTAGTTGTGGTGAGAAATCTAAAAAAAGGTTTCTTGTCATCTCACAAAATTAGGTGTCATGTGCTTCGGATCACTGCGAGGGTTAAACAGCGACAACTGAGTTGGGATAGTCATTTGGGGCACATGCACGAAGACTACTCGGCTGCCATCTAGGTCAAGTCAGCTATGTTAATTAGGACATCTATAGACGAACCCCTTTTCTACGAGTTTATCTTTAATTTGAGCTTTGTTCCTCGTCTAGTTTGTCCACGGGATTCATGTTGTCTCCTTTGGGCAGTGAGGTCATGATTTCTTGTCATGTGGCATTTTTTCGTGTTATATGTTATAATCCGGCGCTTCAGATCAAAATGACGACAACTGCGCCTCCAGGCCACGTGCGTGAAGACTTCTCGACAGTCATTGACGAGGTCAAGCCGGCTCCGGTAGACAAAAGAAAACTAGTACTACTCCACTATATAGGCAGGAGCCTCCGCGCTTGCTTGCTAGTGTTGCTCTCTTCACACTGTCTCGGCCTCTCCAGATCTAAACAACAGCGGTGGCCACACAATCTCTATCTCTGCTCACCACTAGTCACAGATCCAGCCGGATCCTCTCCGTCGGGGAAGGTTAGAAGGTGCAACGTTCACGCGGTCGTCCTCGGTGATGGCACTTACCCACTGCTGGCGCGTCCCGATCAGCCTGCCTTGCCGTTCTCTCCCAAGCACCGCTGGCGAGGGAGGGCCTCCGACCCCTTCTTCCTCGCTGCGATAGTGTGGGCCGATCCGGCCTCCCGCCGCCCACCTAGCGACATCCCGGCGACCATCAGGTATAACTTCCTTCGAAACCGGCCTTGCTCTACTTCCCGAGCTCCTGACGTCGCTGCATTTGTATCTTTTACTATTTCTCAGGCCCCCTCGTAGATAGGATCGATCGGCTGTTCGAAAACCACCTAATTTTTTTATGTTTAATAGGTAAAAATAGTTCATGCACTCGAATCTAGTACTACTTGGTTCAAACAAGGAAGAAAGGGGGTGGGGGGTGGGGGAGGATTTGTTACCTGAATCTAGGACTTGACCGAAAGAGGAAATAATGGGGGCGAAAAGTAGTAGAGTGCTACATCTTGAGCTTGAGTTGGTTTTCCTTGAAGAGGAAAGGGTGATGCAGCAAAGTAGCATAAGTATTTCCCTCAGTTTTTGAGAACCAAGGTATCAATCCATTAGGAGGCTCCTCAAAAGTCCCACGCACCTACACAAACAAACAAAGAACTCGCAACCAACACAATAAAGGGGTTGTCAATCCCTTCACGGCCACTTGCGAAAGTGAGATCTGATAGAGATAGTATGATAAGATAAATATATTTTTGGTATTTTATAATATAGATGCAAAAAGTAAAGAAGCAAATAAAAGTAGATTGAAAGTTTATATAATAAAAGATAGACCCGGGGGCCATAGGTTTCACTAGTGGCTTCTCTCAAGATAGCATAAGTATTACAGTGGGTGAACAAATTATTGTCGAGCAATTGATAGAAAAACGAATAATTATGAGATTATCTAGGCATGATCATGTATATAGGCATCACGCCCGCGACAAGTAGACCGACTCCTTCCTGCATCTACTACTATTACTCCACACATCGACCGCTATCCAGCATGCATCTAGAGTATTAAGTTCATTAGAACAGAGTAACGCATTAAGAAAGATGACATGATGTAGAGGGATAAACTCATGCAATATGATATAAATCCCATCTTTATATCCTCGATGGCAGCAATACAATATGTGCCTTGCAACCCTTTCTGTCACTGGTTAAGGACACCGCAAGATTGAACCCAAAGCTAAGCACTTCTCCCATGGCAAGAAAGATCAATCTAGTAGGCCAAACCAAACTGATAATTCGAAGAGACTTGCAAAGATAACTCAATCATACATAAAAGAATTCAGAGAAGAATCAAATATTATTCATAGAAAAACTTGATCAGAAACCCACAGTTCATCGGATCTCGACAAACACACCACAAAAAGAGTTACATCAAATAGATCTCCACAAGAGAGGGGGAGAACATTGTATTGAGATCCAAAAAAGAGAAGAAGCCATCTAGCTAATAACTATGGACCCGAAGGTCTGTGGTAAACTACTCACAACTCATCGAAGGGGCTACGGTCTTGATGTAGAAGCCCTCCATGGCCGATTCCCCCTCCGGCGGAGCGCCGGCGAAGGCTCGAAGATGGGATCTCACAGATACAGAAGTTTACGGTGGTGGAAATTGTGTTTCATTGGCTCCCTGGATGTTTTCGGGGTACGTAGGTATATATAGGAGGAAGAAGTACGTCGGTGGCCGCCTGTGGGGCCCAGGAGACAGGGGGCACGCCCTATAGGGGTGGGCGCGCCCTGCTATCTCCTGGCCACCTTGTTCGCTTCCTGACTTGTACTCCAAGTTCTCCGGATCACGTCCATTCAAAAAATCACGCTCCCGAAGGTTTGATTCCGTTTGGACTCCATTTGATATTCCTTTTCTTCAAAATACTGAAATAGGCAAAAAAACAGTAATACGGGTTGGGCCTCGGGTTAGTAGGTTAGTCCCAAAAATGATATAAATGTGTAAAATAAAGCCCATAAACATCCAAAAAGGGTAATATAATAGCATGTAACAATCAAAAATTATAGATACATTGGAGACTATCAAGCATCCCCAAGCTCAATTCTTGCTCGTCCTTAAGTAGGTAAATGATAAAAACAGAATTTTTGATGTGGAATGCTACCTAGCATAATTATCAATGTAATTTTCTTTATTGTGGCATGAATGTTCAGATCCAAATGATTCAAAATAAAAGTTCATATTGACATAAGAACTAGTAACACTTCAAGCATACTAATCAAAGCAATCATGTCTTCTTAAAATAACATGGCTAAAGAAAGTTCATCCCTACAAAATCATATAGTTAGGATATGCTTTATTTTTGTCACACATAGATGTTCCCAGATTCTACACCCCCGATGACAAGCCAAGCAATTGTTTCGTACTTAAATAATCTCAAACTTTTTCAACCTTCACGCAATACAAGAGCGTGAGCCAGGGATATAGCACTATGGGTGGAATAGAATATGATGATGGGGATTGTGTGCAGAAGACAAAAAAGGAGAAAGTCTCACATTGACGGGGATAATCAACGGGCTATGGATATGCCCATCAATTGATGTCAACATGAGGAGTAGGGATTGCCATGCAACAGATGTACTAGAGCTATAAATGAATGATCAACAAAAGAAAACTAGTGGGTGTGCATCCAACTTGCTTGCTCAAGAAGAACTAGGGTATTTGAGGAAGCCCATCGTAGGAATATACAAGCCAAGTTCTATAATAAAAAATTCCCACTAGTATATGAAAGTGACAACTATGAGACTCACTATATGAAAAACATGGTGCTATTTTGAAGCACAATATATGAGACTCACTACATAACAAGGTGCTACTTTGAAGCACAAGTGTGGAAAAGGAGATAGTAACATTGCCCTTTTTATTTATTTTCTTTTTTTCTTTTTCTTTTTTTTTCTTTTTTTGGGCCTTTCTTTTTTTTCTTTTTGGCCTTTCTTCTTTTTTTCTTTTTCTTTTTTCTTTTTGGGCAATGCTCTAATAATGATGATCATCGCACTTCTATTGATTACAACATATGAATTACAACTCGAAACTAGAACAAGATATGACTCTATATGAATGCCTCCGGCGGTGTACCGGGATGGTGCAATGAATCAAGAGTGACATGTATGAAAAATAATGCATGGTGGCTTTGCCACAAATACGATGTCAACTACATGATCATGCAATGGCAATATGACAAAA
>NC_041383.1:716054471-716156860 GCF_002162155.2 Triticum dicoccoides
AAGCAACATACGCTGCCCCAGCAAGATAGAAGTTCTAGCTTCCACATAAAAGTGCCAGAGAACAACTTGCGGAGGTAGACACTAAGCTCCAGAAAAACACAAGAGAGCTAACTCTCGCAAGGAGAGGGCGAAATTGTAAGAGCGCTCGTCCGGATCTCATGCATTGCCGCAATCGAATAGCAGCGCCGAGCACTTTCGGAGTCCTAGCCAGGGTCTGGCCACATCAGGAGGGGGGGTGCACGTGCTTCCTGCTCCATCTTTCTCACCAAGTGCATCCCTCTTTCTTTTGCGGCGCCTGAGCACCGAATCATCCAGCTGCTTAGAATAGCAGCAGTTTTCCTCCGTAACACCTGCATCCCAAGCCAAGGAACATGTTTGAAACAAACGTCATTGCGATGATTCCACAGAGCCCAAAGGGAAGCAGAATGAAGCATGCAGTCCGCTGAGAGATTTTTGTGCTTAAGCCACCAAGCTAGCATGCACTCAATGGACATACCAACTTGTTTTGTGGATATATCAAAAATCCCTCTCCATAGCTCTATCGCAACAACGCAGCCAAAAAATAAATGATCAATAGATTCGGATTCTCCACAAAAAAGGCAGGTAGGATCATCTACGTGATGTCTTTTTTGCAGATTGTCCCTTGTTAAAAGTTTGTTTTTGGATACAAGCCAGAGAAAGATCTGGATCCTAAGGGGAATGTTAATTTTCCAGATGATTGTAAGGTTGCCCGGATCAATCCCCCTAAAGTTAATAAAATTGTAAAAGGATTTGATGGTAAAGACACCTTTGGCTTCAAAGTTCCAGCGAACGGTGTCTTCAACGTCATTTAAATTTATACCAGCTACGCGGATGAACAAATTGTCCCACTCTGCTAGTAGTTTCTGGGTGAAACACCTTCTAAAAGTAATCTTTAGATTGGTGCCATCCCAGACCTCACTAACAGAAACATTGTGGTCATTGGCAATAGAGTATAGCTCCCAATACTGGGTAGCTAGAGTAGTATGACCCAACCACTGGTCTTCCCCAAATCTAATATTCTTGCCATTCCCCACTATCCATGAATATCCTACATAAGGAAATGCCATAATAGGTAGGTATGGTGGCTATTTTGAGGAAGATATAAGGAGGTTTATGTGTGGTAGAGCGTATCGTATCACGGGGTTTGGATGCACCGGCGAAGTTTGCACCAACTCTCAAGGTGAGAAAGGGCAATGCACGGTACCGAAGAGGCTAGCAATGGTGGAAAGGTAAAAGTGCGTATGATCCATGGACTTAACATTAGTCAAAAGAACTCATATACTTATTGCAAAAATTTAGAAGTCATCAAAAATCAAGCACTACGCGCATGCTCCTAGAGGGATAGATTGGTAGGAAAATACCATCGCTCGTCCCCGACCGCTAGTCATAAGGATGCACAAGCCAGGTACACTTCATGTTTCAAATTTGTTACACAACTTTAACCATACGTGCATCCTACGGGACATGCTAACTTTAACACAAGCATTCTTTAAATTCATAATCACCCAACTAGCATGACTTTAATATCACTACCTCCATATCTCAAAACAATTATCAAGTATCAAATTGATCATAGCATCCAATTCACTTCCTATGATAGTTTTTATTATACCCAACTTGGATGCCTACCATTCTAGGACCAATTTTATAACCACAGAAAATACCATGCTGTTCAAAAAGACTCTCAAAATAATATAAGTGAAGCATGAGAGACTAGAAATTTCTACAAAATTAAGCCACCGCCATGCTCTAAAAGATATAAGTGAAGCACTAGAGCAAAAACTATCAAGCTCAAAAGATATAAGTGAAGCACATAGAGAATTCTAGCAAATTCAATCAAGTAGGCTTATCCCAAAAGGTATGTACAGCAAGGATGATTGTGGAAAACTAAAAATAAAATACTAATATCATAGACGATGCTCCAAGCAAAACACATATAATGTGGCGAATAAAAATATAGCTCCAAGTAAAGTTACCAATGAACGAAGATGAAAGAGGGGATGCCTTCCCGGGGCATCCCCAAGCTTAGGCTTTTGGCTATTCTTGAATATCTTGGGGTGCCATGGGAATCCCCAAGCTTAGGCTCTTTCCACTCCTTATTCCATGGTCCATCAAAGCTTTACCCAAAACTTGAAAACTTCACAACACAAAACACAACAGGAAACCTTATAAGCTCCGTTAGTGAAAGAAAACAAAACCACCACATAAGGTACTGTAATGAACTCATTCTTTATTTATTCTGGTGTTAAACCTACTGTATTCCAACTTCTCTATGGTTTATAAACTATTTTACTAGCCATAGATGCATCAAAATAAGCAAACAACACACGAAAAACAGAATCTGTCAAAAACAGAACAGTTTGTAGCAATCTGTAACTAACGCAAACTTCTGGAACTTTAAAAATCCTACGAAAATAGGAAGTCCTGGAAAATTTATCTATTGATCAGCAGCAAAAATAATAAACACAAAATCACGTTTCTGTGATTTAACAAAACTAATTTTGTGTGTGCAAAGTTTCTGCTTTTCAGCAGAATCAAATCAACTATCATCATAGGTTATCCTATAGGTTCTACTTGGCACAAACACTAATTAAAACATAAAAACACATCTAAACAGAAGGTAGATGCAAAATTTATTACTAAACAGAAACAAAAACAATAAACACAAGTAAAATTGGGTTGCCTCCCAACTAGCGCTATCGTTTAACGCCCCTAGCTAGGCATAAAAGCGAAGATAGATATAAGTAGTGCCATCTTTGGCACTAAATTCATAAGTAGCCCGCATGATAGATTCATAAGGTAATTTGACTTTCTTTCTTGGAAAGTTCTCCATGCCTTTCTTCAATGGAAATTGGAATCTAATATCCCCTTCCTTCATATCAATTATCGCGCCAATCGTTCTAAGGAAATGTCTACCAAGAATAATAGGGCAAGAAAGATTGCAATAAATATCAAGAACGATAAAATCTACGGGCACCAAATTTCTGTTTTCAACAATGAGAACATCATTGATCCTTCCCATTAGCTTTTAACGGGTGAATCCGCAAGGTGCAGATTTAAAGAGCAATCATCAAGATCATGGAAACCTAGAATATCACATAAAGTTTTTGGAATCGTGGAAACACTAGCACCCAAATCACACAAAGCAAAACACTCATGATCTTTAATTCTAATCTTTATAGTAGGTTCCCATTCATCATTAAGATTTCTAGGTATATAAACTTCCAAATTTAATTTTTCATCATAAGATTGCATCAAGGCATCAACAATGTGTTTGGTAAAAGCTTTATTTTGACGATAAGCATGAGGAGAATTAACAACGGATTGCAACAAGGAAAGACAACCTTCTAAAGAACAGTTATCATAATCAAATTCCTTGAAATCCGAGATAGTGGGTTCAATACTATTTAAAGTCATGACCTCTCCAATCCCACTTTTACCAAATTTAGCATCAAGATCTAAAAACTCCGAATTCTTGGGAGGCCCTCTAACTAAAGTTGACTCATATCCAGTCCCATTATTATCAAGATTCATATTGCAAAACAAAGATCTAATTGGAGACACATCAATAACTTTAAGATCTTCATCATTATTTTCATGGAAACTAGAAGAACACGCCTTTACAAAGCAATCTTTCTTAGCACACAATCTAGCGGTTCTTTCCTTGCACTCATCAATGGAAATTCTCATTGCTTTGAGAGAATCATTGATATCATGCTTAGGAGGAGAAGATCTAAGTTTGAGAGAATCAACGTCAAGCAAAAGTCTATCAATGTTCCTAGCCAAATCATCAACTTTGAGCAATTTTTCTTCAAGCAAAGCATTAAAATTCTTTTGAGAGGTCATAAATTCTTTAACAATATTCTCAAAATCAGAGGGCATCTTATTAAAATTACCATAAGAATTATTGTAGGAATTTCCATAATTATTAGAGGAATTACTAGGGAACGGTCTAGAATTAAAGTTTCCTCTATAAGCTAGCATTGTTTCCAAAACTATTCCTACCAACAAAATTCACATCCATATATTCATTATTATTCTCAATCAAAGTAGACAAAGGCATATCATTGGGATCAAGAGGAGTATTTCTAGTAGCAAATAACTTCATAAGTTCATCCATCTTTCCACTCAAAACATTGATTTCTTCTATAGCATGCACTTTTTACTAGAAGATCTTTTGGTGTGCCATTGAGAATAATTAGCCATAATATTATCAATAAGTTTTGTAGCATCAGCTAATGTGATTTCTATAAACGTGCCTCCCGCGGCCGAATCTAAAAGATTTCTAGAAGCAAAGTTCAAACCGGCATAAATTTTTTGTATGATCATCCATAAATTCAAATCATGAGTAGGGCAATTGCGAATCATCAATTTCATTCTTTCCCAAGATTGGGCAACATGCTCATGATCAAGTTGTTTAAAATTTATAATATCGTTCCTAAGAGTGATAATCTTAGCGGGAGGAAAATACTTAGAGATAAAAGCATCTTTGCACTTGTTCCAAGAATCAATACTATTTTTAGTCAAAGACGAAGACCAAACGTTAGCACGATCTCTAAGTGAAAATGGAAATAACTTCAATTTAACAATATCAATATCAGTATCTTTCTTCTTTTGCATATCACACAAATCAACAAAGTTGTTTAGATGAGTAGCGGCATCTTCACTAGGAAGGCCGGCGAATTGATCTTTCATAACAAGATTTAGCAAAGCAGTATTGATTTCACAAGACTCAACATCATTAAGAGGAGCAATGGGAGTACTAAGGAAATCATTATTATTGGTATTGGAGAAATCACACATTTTGGTATTATCTTGCGCCATGGCAACAAGTAATCCAACACACAATCAAACAGAAAAAGGCAAGCGAAAAAGAGAGAGATTGGGAAAGAGAGGGCAAATAAAATGGCAAGGGTGAAGTGGGGGTGAGGAAAATGGCAAATAATGTAAATGTGAGGGAGATGAGTTTGTGATGGGTAGTTGGTATTTCTTGACTTGAGCGAAGACCTCCCCGGCAACGGCGCCAGAAATCCTTCTTGCTACATCTTGAGCTTGCGTTGGTTTTCCTTTAATAGGAAAGGGTGATGCAGCAAAGTAGCATAAGTATTTCCCTCAGTTTTTGAGAACAAAGGTATCAATCCAGTAGGAGGCTCCTCAAAAGTCCCACGCACCTACACAAACAAACAAAGAACTCGTAACCAACGCAATAAAGGGGTTGTCAATCCCTTCACGGCCACTTGCAAAAGTGAGATATGATAGAGATAGTATGATAAGATAAGTAATTTTTTGGTATTTTATAATATAGATGCAAAAAGTAAAGATGCAAATAAAAGTAGATTGAAAGTTTATATAATAAAAGATAGACCCGGGGGCCATAGGTTTCACTAGTGGCTTCTCTCAAGATAGCATAAGTATTACGGTGGGTGAACAAATTACTATCGAGCAATTGATAGAAGAGAGAATAATTATGAGATTATATAGGCATGATCATGTATATAGGCATCACGTCCGCGACAAGTAGACCAACTCCTCCCTGCATCTACTACTATTACTCCACACATCGACCGCTATCCAGCATGCATCTAGAGTATTAAGTTCATAAGAACAGAGTAACGCATTAAGAAAGATGACATGATGTAGAGGGATAAACTCATCCAATATGATATAACCCCCATCTTTTTATCCTCGATGGCAACAATACAATACGTGCCTTGCAACCCTTTCTTTCACTGGGTAAGGACAACGCAAGATTGAACCCAAAGCTAAGCACTTCTCCCATGGCAAGAAAGATCAATCTAGTAGGCCAAACCAAACTGATAATTCGAAGAGACTTGCAAAGATAACTCAATCATACATAAAAGAATTCAGAGAATATTCAAATATTATTCATAGATAAACTTGATCAGAAACCCACAATTCATCGGATCTCGACAAACACACCGCAAAAAGAGTTACATCAAATAGATCTCCACAAGAGAGGGGGAGAACACTGTATTGAGATCCAAAAAAGAGAGAAGAAGACATCTAGATAATAACTATGGACCCGAAGGTCTGTGGTAAACTACTCACAACTCATTGGATGGGCTATGGTGTTGATGTAGAAGCCTTCCGTGGTCGATTCCCCCTCCGGCGGAGCGCCGGCGAAGGCTCCAAGATGGGATCTCGTGGATACAGAAGGTTACGGTGGTGGAAATTGTGTTTCGTTGGCTCCCTGGATGTTTTCGGGGTAGGTAGGTATATATAGGAGGAAGGAGTATGTCGGTGGCCGCCTGTGGGGCCCAAGAGACAAGGGGCGCGCCCTATAGGGGTGGGCGCGCCCTGCTATCTCCTGGCCGCCTCGTTGGCTTCTTGACTTGCACTCCAAGTTCTCCGGATCACTTTCGTTCCAGAAATCACGCTCCCGAAGGTTTCATTCCGTTTGGACTCTGTTTGATATTCCTTTTCTCCGAAATACTGAAATAGGCAAAAAAACAGCAATACGGGATGGGCCTCCGGTTAGTAGGTTAGTCCAAAAAATGATATAAATGTGTAAAATAATGCCCATAAACATCCAAAAGGGGTAATATAATAGCATGGAACAATAAAAAATTATAGATACGTTGGAGACGTATCACAGAGACTGGCTATCCAATTGGTCTTTAGGTCTAATAGGGAAATAAAGGGAAACACTGTACAAACTCAATATAAACCCGATCTATTGGTTCAAAAAGGAAATAAAGTGGGGAATGGGGGTCAAGTCAACAGAGTAAGTCCAGCACTAGATTTGCTATCCTCACACAGTATAAGGTGGCTATACTGAACAAAAATGGGACCAACCTAGATATCTTGTTCTGATGTTTGTTGCCACGTATGTAATGCCACTGTTAAAATGTAGTAGTCGCATGGTTAAAAGTAAGGACACGTTAAACCAATGTTGTTTTCAATGTAATGCCTCCAGTAATATGAATCAATGGAACTTTTTTACATGTCCTGTTAAATTTCCCATTAAGATAAGTTGGTTCTTTTCGTTAGAAATGCAACTGTCCTGGTCCGCCTACTCTCTTGTGCCCAAAGTAATGTCGTATTTAACGGTTGTCATAGTTAATCCTAATTCCCACACTAATATCTAGCAATGCCAATGCTTTAAAATTGCTACTGTCCTTGTAGGATTGCCATTCAGATAAGGAACATGCTTCTTTTCATTTGATGCATGTTTCATCACTTGTTAGTCACCCTCCTTTCCACCTTTTTTGTGCAAACAGAGATATACATTTCACGCTCGATCTTAGTTGAACTGCACAAATGATATCCAAATTATAGTTGAGCATTCCAGGAGCTTCACAACCAACCTTGACGTTGCTCAATTTTATTGCAAGTAATGAAGAAGAAGCTCTGTGGGTTTCCTTTTCTGATGGAAATGGAACCAGGGCTGGAGCCCTTTTCTTATTTTTTTTTGAACAAGAAGCTGCTAGCTCATGGGACATTGCTTCATTTTAGGTGAACTGCACCAAAAGGTCCCATGAATTGAATCATCCATGTTGGTGACTGAAAGAGCTAGCTTCAGCATCCCAGTCTAAGCACCCCCGGCCTCCATCCTTGCGTCGCATGGCACACCTCGTTTGCCACCTGCTCGACCCTAGTGTCGCTAATAAAATGAAGTAATAATACTGTTAAAATAGAGCGAGTGTCATCTCTATCATTTCATTGCCAATGTAGATTAAGAAAGTGCTTCTCTTTGTTAATGTATGTTTCATCAACTAGTCCCATTGTTAATGTTTAAGCATTTCTGCAAACTAGGGTGCTTAATTTTAGTTGATCTGCACAAAAATAGAGATTTGAATGTCTCAAGGCGCCTCCTTGTACTACCGCTATACACTGATGTTCATCACTGGCTGAAGGTGTATCTGGGAGACTTGGGACGATGTCCAGTATGAGGCGTACCGTATGAGGCATCGCAGGGCCCATCTCGCCCTCGCAGCATGGCATACTATGATACTATCGCAATATTTTCTTCTATTTTTTTTGTGTGTTTCATCAATTAGTGCCACTATAATGTAATCATGCTTTTTCATTATCTGTGCAAACAGGGTTATTCAGCTGCATTTTGGTGGAACTGCACAAATGTACGTATGGAACCGACATATATGCAGAGTGTGAGGTGTGCCAAGTAAAAATTACCGACACCAACCATGCTACATGCACGCATTGGCATCCACCACCACCAGTGGGATGTGTGGCGCTCTTTGTGGATGGATCTTTCTCGGTAGCAAATCCTCTAACCAAATACTAGTAGCTTATATTGGCAGTTTTCTAGGGAGTACTCTTTTCTGAAAGAAGCACCAATCTATTTTTCTTTATTTGTACACTGTGTCACAACTTTGACCCAAAGTTCCACAGCTATTTTAGGGTGATTGGTGTAGTACTCGGAGACTGATTGTAAGCATGATTTTTATTAGCTGTCACACTGATTGTAAGCATGAGCAGGTGGAAGATTAGATTAGTGCGAAGCTTACCTTAAACCCTACCGCCGCCGTTGAAACAAGGCGAGCATCGAGGGAACCGTGGAGAACGGCGGGGAAGCAACGTCGCGCCATCCGGCCTCCTCTTGCGGTGGGAGAATGAATACTCTTGTGGCTCCAGCTGGCTCTACACCCTCACGAATGGCACACCATACTCGATCGATTCGTTATGCTCTGGGTGCTCGACCTTCAACCTTTACACCCACCACCTCCGCCTGACTGTCGCCTCGGGCAATTCTGTCTGCTCCTTCGCCCAAAGGAGATACTCGATGAACTCGGAGATACTCCACCACCTCTGTGTGACTGCCACCGAGGAGTACATGTACATTACCGTCCACATCGCCGCCGTCTCGCTCTTTTGCATACATTGCCACATGGCCCGCATCGTCCTTGAAATATCCCACTCATTGTCAAACCAAGTAAGGATCTCCTCAACCTGGCTAACTTTGCCTGGTCGCCGCCGGTGATCTGCCTGATTCGCTGCTGCATCCTCTCCATAGATGTCCTTCCGAGTGGTCCGGTGCTAGCTTTGGAAGATGGGAGGAGAGACAGTGGTCTTGCAATAGAGAAGAGGGAGAGGCGAGACGGTGGGTTTGGAATGGAGATGATGGAGAGGAGAAGAGGTGGTTTTGCAATGGAGAAGATTAGAAGAGGGAGAGGCGAGACGGTGGTTTTGGAATGGAGATGATGGAGAGGAGAGGAGGTGGTTTTGCAATGGAGAAGAGGGAGAGGAGCGTCCACAGCAATTTAGGATTGGACGAGAGGGCCGACGCGCTGTGACTATATCAAAATCAAAATCAATTTACCCTTCAATTAAGAAAGCGACCCCACATTAACTAGTCTCCCTTTTATTCTGGGTCATAATTGACCATGATTTTCACACATAAAATATATGTTATACGTTGCAAAAATAATATAATTTGCAGGTACATTCAGATACGAACCAAACGATACAATTTTTGGTGACATGCATTCACATTTTGCTTGTCAAATACAGTACGTGGTCAAACTTTGAACCAAAATACGCAAAACAACAAAAAAAACTTCCAAGACCAGCGCCGCTCTTCCGGTCTTCTCCTCTTAAACCACCCCCGCTCCTCTCCTGTTCCAATCTAAATCCAGCGCCGCTCCTCTCCTCTTCCATTTCAAAACCACCGCCCCTCCTCTCCTATTCCAGTCCAAAACCAGCATCTCTCCTCTCCCGTTCTAATCTAAAACCAGTGCTGCTCCTCTCCTCTTCCATTCAAAATCCACCGCCGGCGAGTGAAGGTGCTGTGGAGAAGTAGATCGATGGAGGAGTCCAACTGATACGTGAGGATCATAGACGGCGACCCTGTGAAGCTAGCTAGGATGTTGGAGATATAGTCTTGGTTTGACAACAAGGACCAACTAGCGGCGACGGCAACATCCATGGCCAAATATCTGCAACAGAGTGAAAAAGTGGCGATACTCCCGGAGGGAGTCGCGCCGGAGTACATAGTGCTGCTCCTCTGGGCCATGGAGCAAACAGATTCACCGAATCCGATCGTCAGGGAGCAGTGGTGGGAGTATCGATCCCAGATGGAGCATCCACCAGAGATTGAAGGATCGAGCATCTATAGGGTGCCGTTTGTGAGGGTGTCCTGCCAGAGCGAGCCGGTGGAGTCTTCATCGACCGAACCCAACTGCAAGGGGAGAAAAGCAGTTGGCCCGATGACGCTTCCCCGCCATCCTCTCCCTCGCCGTTCACATCGTCTCACGGGGCAGCTGTCTGCCGCCTAGGAATAGTAGGGGACTGCCCCCCCCCAGCCCAATAGTCGGGTAGGTTGTGAATTGTCAGGAGGAGCTTAGGGTTGTCAGTATTTGCAGGTTGTGAATTGTGTTTTGTGTTGTGTATTGTCACACCCTGATTTTCGTGGCACAACACGTAAGATGATAAATCATGATAAAATGTGGGTTGACAAAAACTTTTGAGTGTTTTGGACTTTGCCTTGATTGGATTTTGTCTGTTGTTTGCAAGTGCTCTAAAAATAAAATAAATCCTCCAACTCTTATACTCCTTCTACTTGATCCAAAACTTCTGCCAAATGATCATACCATGTGTATAGTACAATATAGAATTTTCTTACAAAAATTACTTGGCCAAAAAGTATTTTCTAAATTTAGTTTTCCAAAAACCCCTGAATTGAGGTTTGCACTGCAAGTACTTGATTAAGGGCAGTAAAAATATTTTCAAAAATATATTTGACTCCTATTAGATATAGGATACCCAGAAACCATAAAAATATAATTTTAAAGGTTATTTTACTATATTATTTAAAAGCTTTTATTAAGGCCAGAAATGGTCTTTAATAGGGAAAAATTATTTTATTATTTTAAAAATATTAAAAAAATCAGGGAAACTCAGTGGACATATATTGTCCATATATAAGAGTTTCAACACATGGTCATGTTCAAAATATTGGTCAAATCCCTCAAAAACCCTTTCTGGATATTTCAAGCTTTTGAAATATTTACAAAGGCAATATTCTCCAAAAATTCCAAGAAAATTCTAGCATGTCACATATGACATGTTTGATGATCTTGACAAGTATCGTCTCATGGAGAGTAGTATAACTCCATGAAATCCCCTCAAAACCATTTCTGTCCATTTTGAAGTTTGAGCAAATTTACACTGTCAAACATGTCCAAATGCTCTCAAACTTGGTGTCCTTTCTCACATGGTGTGATAATGCATCTAGAACAAATGGCACAAGTTGGAGAGAATGTTATGTTGATCAAAGTGCCTCAAAACCCTTTCTGTCCAGAACCAAATTTGAACAACTCTACATTGCCAAGTGTGTCCTTTTGATCTAAATTTTTGTGGGCATGTTCAAATCCTCAAATGATGACACTACACCAAGTGGTGCATCAAGGAGAATTGATTTTCATGACTAAATCTTGGTGAAGCCATTTCTGCTAATTTCTAGGGTTTACCAAAGTCACATTGGCAACTTTTCCCAAATGAGCTCAAATTTGGTGTCACACCCTATTTCTAAGTGTCATTCCATCCTGTTAAGTATCATAGCTATTGAAGTTCATTTTCTTGCCCAAACCAACAACAAACACCTTCTGCCATTTTTCCAAAAACACCATTTTGACCCCTTCCACTAATCTCCATGGGCTCAACTTTGTACCACAGCTAATCCTAGCCCCCTTATAACTCCAATAACAATGGCAAGTGTTCAGATCAATTAATGGTGGGGGGTGAAACCCTCACTTTCTCTCTCTGGACAGCCCATTCCCCTCTCTCCCTCAACCTCTCTCCTCTCCTATTCGCTTTCCAGGGCATCCAAGGCCCTCTCCCCTTTCTTTACTACTCGCTAGCACTACTGGACACAAGTGGCCGCGCCCAATTTCCCCTTTTTATGCCATGGCATGCCAAAGGCGTGCTCCAGAGCACGCTACAGTGCTCCCACGCACTGTAGCTGCTCTCTGCCCAAGCCACCCGACCACCTAGGGCCTCCCCCTCGTGTCCCCCGAGGTCGCCTCGACATCCAGTGCACGGCACGCTATCGTACCTTCCTCTCTCTCCCTCTCCGGCTCTCCTCGCGTGCGGACAGAGCGCCGCCCGACTCGGCCACTCCCTGGCCACGCGGCTTGCCCGCCTCTGACCACGCCCCGCTTCCCCTCTCACCTCCCTCGCTCCTGGACGGACTCCACGAGCGCCATTGACCCAGAGTGGCCCCTCCCAACGGTCCCCAGGACCGATTTCGTGGGCACCCGCGAGCTTGGCTCACGGTGCGCCATGGTCCCGCCTTATCTGGCCTTCCCCGGACCTTCTCTACCCTCGGGTCATCTCCTCTCCCTCCCAGGATGCTCATGGGACAGCCCCCTCTCCCTCTCTCGCCTTCCCTCCACCGCAATGGCCGGAGTGCCACCGTGGGCCTCGGCCAAAATCCACCCCACACCGACCTCCTCCTCTCCATCGTGGGGCCTCCTTACATCGCCACCACCCCCACGAAGCTCCCCCGCACTCTATCTACCCCTCTCGGTGGCCATAGCACCGTAACCGCCGCCGCCGACCTCCTCTGCCGCGGCCAACGCCGTGCTCAACCCTGAGCTCCTCGGCGGTCGTGCCACCCATGGATGGGTGCGGCATCGCCTCCTGAGTGCGCCGGTGGGCGGAGCGTCGCCGGGGACGCCCTGTAACCCCGGCAATCGCCGGCGGGGGTCACCCCTACGTCTGCTCTGTTCGAGCGGGAGGAGGGGGATGAACCCGACAGGCGAACCCCGCAGGTCAGCTACCCACCCGGCCAGCCCCGCGGTTTAAGTGGAAGCGGGTCAACTAGAGTCCGCCTCCCCGCGGCAAAGACGCCCTGGAGCTAGTACGCCTTCGACGTGGCCTCTTCTCCCGCTCGGTTACGCAGCTAGGCCGGCCCGTCAGCTATCCCTCGCCCAGAGCGCGCCGCCGCCGCCCAGATCCAGCCCGTTTCGGTAAAACCTTGGTCTTTTTCTTTTTCCAGTCAACTTCAAAAATCCGCAAATAAATCAAATCAACTCCAAATTTGATGATTCAAATTTCTGGTGACTCTATAAATCATGATCTATCTGGTGATGCAACATGCACATTTTTCCAGAGACCTTTTAAATATTTACCAAATCCTATTTTTCCTATTTCTGTGATGAACTTTAGAAAATCACAGAGAGCCCATTTTTTATCCAAATTCCATGATTCAAAATCCTAGATGTCTATAAGTTCAAAACTTAGTTTTTGAACATTTTTACTAATACTTTCTGTATCACCTCAAATAATGGTCTATTTCTTTATATATAGCCAAATTTGCAAATTCATAGGAAAATCATCTCAACTCCAAATCCAGTGAAACCAATTCCTAGATGCTTCTAAAATCATCCTTTGGTAAATGGGTGCCTTTGCTCATTTTTCAAAAATATATTTCTGTACACTTCTTGCAAATCCACAAATCCCTTGATTCCATCATATTGAAATGTTCAGAGATATCCATTCATCAAATACCAATGAAACCACTTTGGTCACTCCTCATATGACCAGAGGTATCCTAGAAAAGTCCTACTCACATTTTTAGAGCACTTTTACTTTTGCCTTGTTGTGTTGCTTATTGTGTTTGTTTCCGACGTTACTTGACGAAGTAGACGGAGTACTTGGAGAAGGACCAGAAGACTTGAAGACTCTGAGGAACAGGCAAGCAGCCCTTTGACCATGTCTATGAAACCCTCTTTATGCATGTCATATAGCTCTTTATTATTGTTGCATTGAAATCATGATGAGATGGTGAACCACGTGGGTTGGTTGCCTCTGTTACTTCCTCGTTGATACTTGCATTGTGCACGACCCTACCTTCTTATGAGGGTTATGCCGGTGGGAGTAGATAGGATGCTAAAGTAGTGCTACGCAAAAAGGGACGGGAATATGCATGGTGATGGAGACAAAGTATTTTCAAAAGACTTTTTCGAAAACCCCGTCAGGTGCCACTTATGCCCGAGGGAGATGATGAGAGGGGTAACCACTTGATGACGAAGTGGTATACCGAGGCAGGTGTGTGTTGTTTTCAAAACAGATTGGTCGAAGTTGCGACCGTTATTCCAACCTTACATGCGCAACCACTCTACCCTTATATGGGAAAGGGCATTATTGATTACCTAGACCGATACTAGCTTGGAGCCCGCATTACTAGTGACGGGAGAGTCGTTGGTGCGCTCTCTCGGGACGGGGTCGTGCCAGGTAGGGCGGCCATGACTGTTTTCACAGGGCACCGGACACACCATTGGCACCCCGTGCCAGTGGTATGTGATAATTATGGGAGCGAGGCTCCAAGAAAGTGTTATGTCAAATGTTGGGCATGGGGGTTACTGCCAATCGAGTGGACTCAATGTTAGTGTCGTCTAGGGAAAGGTAGTGATCGGGTGCTTACCCCGGGTACTTGAGGTACCGCGGGTCGTGGCTGACACGGAAGTTCCCCGGATCTTGTGGGTACAGTGTGCAACCTCTGCAGAGTGTAAACCTATTCGAATAGCCGTGTCCACGGTCAAGGACAGTTGGGTAACCGCTCTTGGGCTACGTCCACTTGTTTACAAACCAAGTGTGTGTGTTGATAAAAATGACTTGGGTCAAGTCAAGGGACTTGACATGATTGAGATGGGTCGGTGCCCACTCTATTTATGTTGATATATGTAACCTGTCCTCATGGTTACTTGAATCCTCTTGATGCATGCTATGCAAGTTGTTGAACATGTCATTGCACTCAAAACTAGCTTTCTGCAAAAGTTTACCTATATCATGCTTTGTTGTATCTTGAACCAAAACATGGGTTGCTTGCGAGTACATTCAAACGTACTCACTGGCTTGTCCATGGCTATTTACTTGGCCAGGCTTGAAAGAACAGGATATGATGAAGAATACTTTGGCGACGAACATGCGAGCTAGGACGCTTCCTAGTCAGAATGACTGTAGGGTTAAGGCAGATGGCATGGGTCCAAGTTATCTACGAAGATTTCCGCTGCGATGTTATACTCAAGACTCGACCATAATGGTCCTACTTGTGTAATACGGTATGTATGGATGTAAGACTCTTGTTATTCAGCTTCTGTGTGTTCAGTGAGCATTGATCTCTAGGATCACTGTACACGTGCATTCGGTGATCATGACTTATGAGTCGGGGTCCCCACATGTATTTTGAGAGTACTTTCAGATATGAATGTCTTTTGAATTTCAGATTTGCAGTATTGAGCATATGAAGTATTTTATGAATTCTAGAGATCTATTTTTAGCACTTAAAAAATGTAGTTTCATAGGAGTATAAAAGTGCAGACAATGTGATTCTCAGAGAAGAAACTGGAAGTTTCAGTTTCAGATAAGAAACTGCAAGTTCAGTTTCAGATAAGAAACTGCAACTTTCAGAGGCAGTGCATTTATATTAACACGGCCTTTTCAAACAGGGTTAACATCATGTTGGAAGTTCTATTCATGGTCGAAAATGGAACTACCAGCCAGTTAACATCATGCTGATCAACATGCATGCATAGACCAGTTATTTTTGTTTTGGGTTAATTTGATAAATGCCACTCCAAATCTGGTGTATCTGAGAAATGCCACTGCAATTTCCAGACTTTGAAAAATGTCATTTCATGCCATTTCTAGTGGCATTTTTCGAAGTCTCGAGTGGCGTTTTTCAAAGTTTGCAAATTGCATTGGCATTTTTCAAAGTTTGCAAAAATTGCAGTGGCATTTTTCAAAGTTTGGAAATTGCAATGACATTTTTATGAGTCGCCATAATTGGAGTGGCATTTATCTAATTTATTTTTGAGACGTAAGCAGGGTGTCAACTGGGCTGTGCAGGACACTCTGGCCTGTCTAGACAGCCTTTTCTTTTAAGTTTACCACGGACCAACCTAGTAGTTTTTTTTCTTTTTGAAAATGGCTAGCCCAGTTTTTTTGTGATTTGTCAAGTAAGTCGCTTTATTAGGCCTGTTGGGCTGCAAATCTTTCAAGACGAGGAGAGCTTCTTTCGGCTGGCCGAGAAAATGGCCTATCAGTAATGAGAAATGGGTTGTACATTTTTAAAACACATCAAACCGGCAATTAGTTTCAAATATCTTTTTTTCGTTTCGAGATTTTAAATTGCATTGATTTTTATGCGTGGACAATTTATTGGATTTTATATTGATATACATTTATTTTTAAAATCAGTCTGAATGTGACTTGAAATTTCGGGATTAAAAACAATTCAGACCGCACCAACATATGCAAAATTTCGTATAATATTTTAACCGTGGCCACAATATGGGCTATAATGCTAACAAAAAGAAGATGGGCTCCAAAAAAAACCCGTAAGAATTAGCAAATGGGCTATAAATTATTTGAAATAATGGCAGATGGCCTGTATGCTGTTTTCCACATATTTGAGGCTTTCCTAAAAAAAGGTTGACGCACAAGCAGTGACTATTGGATGTCCATCCAACGGCCGTCGTGCTTCCTCAATCTCTGCTCTTCCTGCTCCAGCCGCTCAAACAAGCGTCGGCGGGACTGCCTGCTCTCCCCTCCCCGCGGCAGGCTGTGCTGCCGCGCAGGCCTCACCGCCCCACCGTACTCCCATCACTGTCCTAGCCATCCCTCTACTCACCCACAGTCCCACACCTACTGTTATTCCCCGGCGACAGCAGACGAACTAGTAAACCCTCGTATAGTCGTACTCCCCTCCGCGTGGGAAACAACTGCCAAGTCTTCCCTGGCTCCGTGTCGTTCCCTTCCTAGGCCTTGCCGTCTACCACCGCCCTGGTGCTCTCGACGTGGCGTGGTCAACGACCGACATGCATCTGAAGTGGACTGTATGTGGAGAGGCTGACAGTTGGGTCCACGGCCGCACGCAAGGAAATGCCTCCTTATTACGCGCAAAATAATGATTCCTCCAGCTGACATCTGGGAACCACCGAAAGGGCCTCTGTATTTCGCGAAAAAACGTTACCGCCGCTGACAGCTCGGACCCACCAGCTATATCTTCGCATGCAAGGAAGTGCCTCCTTATTATGCACAAAAAAATGAATACTCCCCCTGCTAGCTGGGACCCAGTATAGTGGGCCTACTTAGTTGACGGGGACGAAGGGCTTTGTCAACTTAGTCAATATGCACGATTCTAGCTCGACTGACGGTATGATGTCCATCCAACGACCGTAGTGCTTCTTCAACCTCTGGTCTTCTTGCTCCGGCTGCCCCAAGCAGTGCCGGTCGTGCCGCATGCTCCTGCCTCCTGTGGCCGGCTGTGCTGCCGCTGAGGCCTCATCGCCCCCATACTACTCCCGCCGCTGGCCAGGCTATCCCTCCACTCCACTCACCCACACCCCCTATTATTCTACGGCGACGACAGCGCAGCCAAACTAGTGAACCCTTGTACTCATCTCCGCGTGGACATCCACTGCCGCGTCTTCCCTGGCTCCGCATCGTCCCCTTCCTAGGCCTCGCCGTCGTCCATCACTGTGGTGCTCTCGGCGCGGCGTGGTCAATGTGGCCAACGACCGAATTCCATCGGAAGAGTACTGTACGTGGAGAGGCTGAAAGCTGGGTCCATGGCAGCCGCAAGGAAGTGCCTCCTTATTACGCGGAAACTAATTATTCCTCCACCTGACAGCAGGGACCCATCGGACGGGCCACCAGTATTTTGCGAAAAAGACGTTCCCCCCTGACTGCTGGGACCCACCGGACGGGCAACTGTATTTCGCAAAAAAAACGTTTTCCCCTGACTGCTGGGACCCACCGGACCGACCACCGTATTTCGTGAAAAAACGTTCCCCCCGCTGGCAGCTCGGACCCACCGGAAGTGCCTCCTTATTACACAAAAAAATGAATACCCCCCCTGCTAGCTGGGACCCACCATGGTGGAGGCTGACTTGTGGGCTTACTAAGTTGACTGGGACGGGGGCCTTTGTCAACTTTAGTCAATTTGATCGATTCTAGCTCCAGTGACCGTATGATGTCCATCCAACGGCCGTAGTGCTTCTCCAACCTCTGGTCTTCTTGCTCGAGCCACCCAAAGCAGCCCCCGTCATGCCGCGTGCTCCTGCCTCCCGTGGCCGGCTGTGATGCTGCGGAGGCCTCACCGCCTCCTACTACTCCCACCGCTGGCCAGGCCATCCCTCTACTCACCCACACCCCCTGTTATTCTGCGATGACGGCAGCCTCACACCGCAGCCAGACCAGTGGACCCTCATACTCCTCTCCACGTGGGCATCCACTATCGCGTCTTCCCCGGCTCCGTGTCGTCCCCTTCCTAGGCCTCGCCGTCGTCCATCACCCTGGTGCTCTCGGCGCGGCGTGGTCAACGTGGTCAAGGAACGACTTCCATCAGACGTGGACTGTACGTGGAGAGGTTGACAACTGGGTCCACGGCCGCAGCAAGGAAGTGCCTCCTTATTACGGGGAAAATAATGATACCTCCACCTGACAGGACGGACCCACCGGACGGGCCACTGTCTTTTTATTATAGTATGGAAATGCATTCATTTTCTTTGCATCGATTGTGATCCGCTTGACTGCTGGGACCCACCAGCTACATCTTCGGACGCAAGGAAGTGCTTCCAAAAAAAACAATTAGCCCCCTGACTGCTGAGACCCACCAGCTACATCTTCGCACGCAAGGAAGTGTCTGATAGTCGGGACCCACCTGGTCGAAGCATATGTAGCATTGTCATTCTGGTCGCTAACGTGTACGTACATATATACTGGTCGATGTAATGACGCGCACGTGTCGTAGTAGAGGCGCGTACGTGTCGTAGTAGAGGCACGCAGACAGCATGTACACGTACGTACAACGACCAGTGTGCAAGAAAGAAAATACGGCCACGTATGTGTACATACGGGAGGGGTCTCGAACGCCTACTCGCGCATACATACGGCCAGGGCTCGTGTACATGGCCAGGTCGGAATGGAGAAACAGCGTCGTCGTCGTGTTCATGGGGAGACAACCGGCTGGGTCGGAACGGAATGCGTCGTCGTGTTCATCAGGAGGGCTTGGACGGGACAGGCGATTGAAACGAGGCCTGGCGTACCGCAAAACGGAGGAAACAACCTTGTGTTCGACCGGCCACGTTCAAAACGGGATCCTATTCATCGGGAGGGGTCTGTCGTACCGCAAAGCGGAGGAAACGGACCTCCTATGGTCGAAACAGGGGTCCTGTTGATCGGAAGGGGTGTGGTGTAACGCAAAACGGATGAAGACTTGTGTTGGAGCGCTACGGTCGAAACAGGGGTCCTGTTGATCGGGAGGGGTGTGGTGTACTGCAAAACGAACGAAACGGACTTGTGTTGGAGCGCTACGGTCGAAACTGGGGTCCTGTTCATCGGGAGGGGTGTGGCGTACCGCAAAACAGGACACCACGGATACTGTTCATCTCCACCGTCGACCTCCTCCAGCCTCCACGGGCTACCGTCGACCTCCTCCAGCCTCCACGGCCTCCTGTTCATCCAGCCTCCACCGCGCGCTACTCCACCGGGTACTGATCAACCACCCCTCCATGGGCACCCCTCCACCGTCTACTGTTCATCCATTCCTCGACGGGGTCATCCTGTTCATCCAGCCCTCCACTCCACGGGGTCCTGTTCATCCAGCCCCGACCGGCTCGATCGAGGCAACGCCACATGGTCCTGTTTATCCAGCCCCACCGCTCATTGTTCATCCAACCCCCCCCCTCCGCAACGCTCACTGTTCATCTAGAGAGGCAACATCGATCGGCTACAGTTAGCAGCAGTAGCGAAGGAATCGCTCGATTGGGTTCAGTTAACAGCCATCGATCGATCGCTCAGGTTCAGTAACGCGTAGCCTGTGGTGCAATCGCTCGGGTTCAGTTAGAGCCCAATGCCTCGCTCGGGTTCAGTTAGAGCCAACGCCTCGCACACACGCGCGTACGTGTACGAGAGAAATGCGCATCGCTCGGTCCCCGACCACCCACCGTAACCGGGAACTCCCCGAAATTTTCCTCGCCCTCGCTTCTACCACGGTTTTTTCCGTCATGGACGGCCCAAAGAATGTCATGCAACTGCGTCTCCGCCCCGCCCAGGACAAAAAGCCCATTTTCTGTCATTATTTTTTGTAATAGAAGTAGGAGCCCACCACATCTATGATGATACCGGGTTTTGTCACAGTTATCGTCATAGAAGTGTCATATGTATGACAATTTTTTTTTCGTTCGGCCCAAAATGTCACGGATGTGTCTTTTTTTAGTGTAAGCGAGAATACTGCTTGTGCATCCACTTCCATAAACCCCAAATATATTCCATATGAGTCCACTATACCGTCCTATATGCGGTATCTACCTGCCGTTCCAAGTAAATTTGTATGTGCCAAACTCTAAACCTTCAAATGAAATTCTGTTTTGCATACTCGAATAGTTCATGTATCAACTAGGGATGTCTATATCTTCCATGCTAGGTGGGTTATTCTCAAGAGGAGTGGACTCCGCTCCTCACTCACGAGAAAAAGGCTGGTCACCGGGATGCCCAGTCCCATGCTCTAAGCAAATCAAATCAAAATAATTGCAAACAAAACTCCCGCGGGACTCTTGTTAGTTGGAGGCACTCGTTGTTTCGAGCCAGCCATGGATTGATTCTTGTTGGTGGAGGGGGAGTATAAAATTTACCGTTCTGTTTGGGAACCACCTATAATGTGTGTAGCATGGAAGATATCGAGATCTCTCGGTTGTTATGTTGACAATGAAAGTATGCCGCTCAAAATATTATTTATCTCTATTTCAAAAATTGAGCTCTTGCACCTCTGCAAATCCCTGCTTCCCTATGCGAAGGGCCTATCTATTTACTTTTATGTTGAGTCATCACCCTCTTATTAAAGAGCACCAGCTGGAGAGCACCGCTGTCATTTGCATCCATTACTATTAATTTATATTGAGTATGACTATAACTGGATCTCTTTTACCATGCATTACAATGTGTAGTCAGTCCTTGATCTTTAGAGGAGCTCTGCATTTATGTTTTGTGGTCTCAAAAAGGGCTAGCGAGATACCATCTTGTTATATCATATTATGATTGTTTTGAGAAAGTGTTGTCATCCGAGATTTATTATTATTGCTCGCTAGTTGATTATGCCATTGATATGAGTAAATATGAGACCTAAGTGTTATTGTGAATATGGTTAGTTCATAATCTTTGTGAATATTGCTGGCTTTACATGTTGACAACAACAAGAGCAAACAGAGTTTGTAAAAGTTTTTCTTTATCACTTTTAGTTTATCAACTGAATTGCTTGAGGACAAGCAAAGGTTTAAACTTGGGGGAGTTGATACGTCTCTGTCGTATCTACTTTTCCAAACACTTTTGCCCTTGTTTTGGACTCTAACTTGCATGATATGAATGGAACTAACCCGGATTGACGCAGTTTTCAGCAGAATTGCCATGGTGTTATTTTTGTGCAGAAATAAAAGTTCTTGGAATGACCTAAAAATCAACGGATATTATTTTTGGAATTAATAAAAAAACTGGCGAAAGAATCAAGGCCAGGGAGCCCACACCTTGTCCACGAGGGTGGGGGCGCGCCCCCTGCCTCGTGGGCCCCCTGGTTCTCCACCGACCTCAACTCCAACTCTATATATTCATGTTCGGGGAGAAAAAATTGAAGAGAAGGATTCACCGGGTTTTATGATACGGAGCCGCCGCCAAGCCCTAATCTCTCTCGGGAGGGCTGGTCTGGAGTCCGTTCGGGGCTCCGGGGAGTGGAATCCGTCGCCATCATCATCATCAACCTTCCTCCATCACCAATTTGATGATGCTCACCGCCGTGCATGAGTAATTCCATCGTAGGCTTGCTGGATGGTGATGGGTTGGATGAGATTTACCATGTAATCGAGTTAGTTTTGGGGTTTGAGATCTAGTATCCACTATGTTCTGAGATTGATGTTACTATGACTTTGCTATGCTTGTCACTAGGGCCCGAGTGCCATGATTTCAGATCTGAACCTATGATGTTTCCATGAATATATGTGAGTTCTTGATCCTATCTTGCAAGTCAATAGTCACCTATTATGTGTTATGTTCCGTTAACCCCAAAGTGACAATAATCGGGACCACTACCGGCGATGACCGTAGTTTGAGGAGTTCATGTATTCACTAAGTGTTAATGCTTTGGTCCGGTACTCTATTAAAAGGAGGCCTTAATATCCCTTAGTTTCCAATAGGACCCCACTGCCACGGGAGGGTAGGACAAAAGATGTCATGCAAGTTCTTTTCCATAAGCACGTATGACTATATTCGGAATACATGCCTACATTACATTGATGAATTGGAGCTAGTTCTGTGTCACGCTATGTTATAACTATTGCACGAGGAATCGCATCTGGCATAATTCTCCATCATCGATCCAATGCCTACGAGCTTTTCACATATTGTTGTTCGCCTATTTACTTTATAGTTGCTACTGTTACAATCACTACAAAACTTTCACTGTTACTTTTGTCACCGTTACCGTTACATCCATACTACTTTGCTGCAGATATTAAGTTATCCAGGTGTGATTGAATTGACAACTCAACTGCTAATACATGAGAATATTCTTTGGCTCCCCTTGTGTTGAATCAATAAATTTGGGTTGAATACTCTACCCTCAAAAACTATTGTGATCCCCTATACTTGTGGGTTATCAGAACAGTCAAAGAAGGAGTTCTTGCCTGTGTTGCAAGGTGTGAAGTTGAGTAAAGACTCAAAACCTGACCACGGCAGAAAATAGAAAAATAAAGAAAAAGCCATTCCCTGTGCCTCAGTCACAGGTTCTATAAAGTATGCTATGCTGTGTACCAGACCTATTGTATACCTTAGCATGATTTTGGCAAGGGAGTACAATAGTGATCTAGGAGTAGATCACTGGACAGCGGTCAAAATTATCCTTAGAGGACTAAGGAAATATTTCTGGGTTATGGAGGTGATAAAAGAGTTCTTCATAAAGAGTTACGTCAATGCAAAATTTTTGACACCGATCTAGATGACTCTAAGTCTCAATCTAGATACATATTGAAAGTGGGAGCAATTGGCTAGAGTAGCTCCATGTAGAGTATTGTAGACATAGAAATTTAGAAAATACATACGGATCTGAATGTTGCAGACCCGTAGACTAAACTTCCCTCACAAGCAAAACATGATCACTCTTTGGGTGTTAATCACATAGCGATTTGAACTAAATTATTGACTCTAGTAAAACCCTTTGTGTATTGATCACATGAAGATGTGAACTAATCACATAAAGATGTAAACTATTGATGTGAAATCACATGACAATCTATACTAGATTATTGACTCTAGTGCAAGTGGGAGACTCAAGGAAATATGCCCTAGAGGCAATAATAAAGTTGTTGTTTATAATTCCTTATATCATGATAAATTTTTATTATTCATTCTAGAATTGTATTAATCTGAAACTTAGTACATGTGTAAATATATAGACAAATAGAGTGTCACTAGTATGCCTCTACTTGACTAGCTCGTTGATCAAAGATGGTTAAGTTTCCTAGCCATGGACAAAGAGTTGTCATTTGATGAACGGGATCACATCATAAGAGAATGATGTGATTGACTTGACCCATCCATTAGCTTAGCACTATGATTGTTTAGTTTATTGCTATTGCTTTCTTCATGACTTATACGTGTTCGTATGACTATGAGATATAAAACTCCCGAATACCAGAGGAACACTTAGTGTGCTATCAAACGTCACAACATAACTGGGTGATTATAAAGATGCTCTACAGGTGTCTCCGATGGTATTTGTTGAGTTGGCATATATCAAGATTAGGATTTGTCACTAATTGTCGGAGAGATATCTCTGGGCCCTCTCGGTAATGCACATCACCATAAGACTTGCAATAAATGTGACTAATGAGTTAGTTGCGGAATGTTGCATTACGACACGAGTAAAGTGACTTTCCAGTAACGAGATTGAACTAGGTATGATGATACCGACGATCGAATCTCGGGCAGGTAACATATCGATGACAAAGGGAACAACGTATGTTGTTATGCGGTTTGACCGATAAAGATCGCCGTAGAATATGTAGGAACCAATATGAGCATTCAGGTTCCGCTATTGGTTTTTGACCGGAGAAGAGTCTCGGTCATGTCTACATAGTTCTCGAACCCGTAGGGTCTGCACGCTTAACATTCGATGACGATTTGTATTATGAGTTATGTGATTTGATGAACTGAAGGTTGTTCGGAGTCCCGGATGAGATCACGGACATGACGAGGAGTCTCAAAATGGTCGAGACGTAAAGATCGATATATTGGAAGGCTATATTCGGACATCATAAATGTTCCGAGTGATTCGAGTATTTTTCGAAAAGGTTCCATGTGCCTTGTCACATCCCAAATTTCCAATTTGGAATGTTATACTTAGATCATTCATGCATATCATATTTTATTGCATTTTGTTTCGCGATCCTCGAAATTCTAAGCAACTCAAGGACCCACGGAGAGAGTTGGGGATTTCATCGTTTTCATATTTGAATTTTTCTCAAATATCAAAACAAGAATCATTTTGGTTTTAATTAATTTTCTCTTCAAAAATGTTTCATATTAAAAATATATGAGAGAAGATAATATGACTTCTCCAAAATAAATGAAATATTCGAGGAAAAAATATTAAAATCAAATAAGTAGTTTTATTTGGATTTTGTTGCAATTTTATTTGAATTAGAAAAAAATATGCATTTTTCAAAATTGCATTTTTTAGGCCAAGAAAATGTTCATCCTGTTCTAAACATTTTATTTAGAAGGTGCAAATTTGTTTTGGCATTTTTAGATTTTTTATTTTATTTTCTAGGATTTTTCCGGCGAAATCTGTTTTTTTAAGTCGGCGCCCGACTGGGCCAGCGGCCCAGCGGAGCCGGGCCAAGCCCACGCCGCCCACACCGCCTCCCTCGCACTCACGCTCGTGCCTGAGCCGGACTCGACCGGAGTCCGGGATGCCGCCGCCGTCCGGGTTGCCCCCGCCCCAAGACGAGTCGCCCCCCTTTATAACCGCATCCCGTCGCCGCCCTCAACCCCACCTCGCCCCGCCTCCAACAGCAGAGGCCGCCGCCGCCGCTCGCCGCAGCACCCCGCACCGCCCAGCACCACCGCCGCCGCGTTCCTCCGCCGCCCCATCATGCCCCGCCTCGCCGGAGACGCCGCCGGTCCCGATCGGATCCGTTCGCCGTTTTTTTCTTTGGTTTTAGGTAAAAATCCCTGGTTTTTTCTAAAAACCCTAGATGCGTTTATTTTATTTTATTCGGTTCAGTTTTTCTCGGTTTAGTTATTTAGCAGACGCTCCTCCATTCGTTCGTTTTAACGAACGCTGTTCATCAGTTAGCCGCAGACAGTGAATGTTCATTTGTTAGCCTGTTCGTCTCATTTTATTTTTCCAGGGTTTTTACGCGATTATTTTCGATCATGATTTCTGGCTTGATCTTCGTTTTAGTTTATCTTTTCGCTTGTTTATCCAAATCAGGTGAAACAAGCGCCTAGATCTTCGTCTTGAAACCCTCTTTCTGTTTAACCAACTTGAACAAGATTTTGGTACTGTAAAACTTGACTTTAGTTCAGGTTAGTAAACGGATCTTGTTTCTTTCGTAGTTTGAGTTTCGTTGCTCCATTTGATTTGATTCTTTTTGCAAACCGGAGTTCTTCAGTTGAACTTTCTGGTTAGAACCTTTTTGAGTTTTACCCGTGCATATTTGCTTGATGTGCTTATGTATGCTATTGTTTGTTTGCGATTGAATTCCGAAGAGCGAAGCATGCTACTACGAGTCACTAGGTTTTGCGGATCGTCAACAAGGCAAGTAACACATTGATCATACTCTTTTCATACCTAGTTTTATGCATTAGTTTCAATACTCAAACACTGCATGAGTAGGTTGTGATTAGTATGTGGGTATTGGGAAGTAGTTGATGATGTAGAACCTATTACCTATTTTATTATCAAACCCTTGGGAGCTACTTCTACGTTATGCTTATATTGCTATACTATGCTCGTAGACGTGGTTTGGGTGAGTGAATCCATGACAGTTGTGAGATTGTTAATTAATGGTTAACTTAAGGTGGCAACTTTAACACACATCTTGGTGGATTGTTGGTTTTGGGCACCTGGAGAATCCAGTGTTGTCCTAGGATACCCCGGAGTACCCGTGTGATCATCGTATGGTCCGCCACCCAGACTCAAAGGGATCGTAAGATTATTCATGCTAGAAACTTCCGTGTGCAGCCACAAGCTATGATGGGCTCTAGCATAGTCGAGTATGTTGCATGACCTCTTCGAGTGGTAGGCTAGCAGATGTAGGGGATGTAGGTTGGTACTGTCTACCCAGGGTTAGAGTTAATGTTTTTGAAAGACTGTGTCTCGGTCATCCGTTTCTCAAACATCATGTAGTGCGAGAAATCCAACGGAGGAGATCGAGTCTTGTGGGGAAAAGTGCGCAAACCTTTGCAGAGTGTACAATCTAATCATGGTTAGTCGTGTCCCCGGTTATGGACATTTTGAGTATTTGGTTCTTGGATTATCATATGGAACTCATCACTCTAAATTTAATTTTTTGGGTTGATAATTACTTTTAATTGGGATTGAGTTCGAGGAACTTTCTCAATGTTGTTCAACTACCATGATAGTTAAATAAAATTACATTCCTTTGTTGTAGGAAAAAATTGGCTTTTCGCAAAACATATTAACCGTAGAGCCTCCACCAGCCATATATGCATGTAGTGATAGCATTTATTATGTTCATTGATCTACTGTGTTACTATGCCAGCATATTCCATGTGCTGACCCGTTTTCGGGATGCAATGTATCATGTTGCAGACTTTTCAGATGAAGAGTAAGGTGCGCTAGGTCGTTGTCGTGCACTCAGCTATGCCGTTGGAGTTGATGGACTCACTTTATCTTCCAAGCCTTCCGCTATTAATTTATTTAGATGGCCTTAAGCCATATTTATTGTAATAAGTTCTCTTTGGAGACTATCGATGTAAGAAGTGTGTGATTGCTACTCTGTTATAAATCCTTCGAGTACTATGTGTGTCAGCATTACTGTCGGTGTCAAAACCGGCGGATCTCGGATAGGGGGTCCCGAGCTGTGCGTCTAGGAGGATGGTAACAGGAGACAAGGGACATGATGTTTTTATCCAGGTTTGGGCCCTCTCGATGGAGGTAAAACCCTACTCCTGCTTGATTGTGGGTAGTACAAGAGTAGATCTACCACGAGATCAGAGAGGCTAAACCCTAGAAGCTAGCCTATGGTATGATTGTTGTTCCTCCTATGGACTAAAACCCTCCGGTTTATATAGGCACCAAAGATGGTTAGGGTTACACAGAGTCGGTTACAATGGTAGGAGATCTACATATTCGTATCGCCAAGCTTTCCTTCCACGCCAAGGAAAGTCCTATCCGGACACGGGACGAAGTCTTCAATCTTGTATCTTCATAGTCCAGGAGTCCGGCCGAAGATGATAGTTTGGCTATCCGGACACCCCCTAGTCCGGGACTCCCTCAATAGCCCTCGAACCAGGCTTCAATGGCGATGAGTCCGGCGCGTAGATTGTCTTCGGCACTGCAAGGCGGGTTCTTCTCCAAATCCTGTGTTCCTGTTGAATAGCGTCCGGCTTCCTGTGAATATTGTGCTCCTCGGCTTCCACGCCCAATAATAGCAGTCTTCCACGTGTTGAACGAATGCGAAAAGTCAGGGTATTTTTACATTTACCCCCTAGCTGCGCAAATGAGCTGTCTATAGAAGAGACGAGGATCTAGATCCGAATCACACCATCCTCCCTTCGCGAGCATTCATCAGAGCGTATCTGACAAAAATCCATTCCATCATGGACAGTCGACGCAGCTCCTCGTCTTGCCCTCCCAGCCCTCAGCCTGGAGATTGGGGGAGATGCTCCGTCCCGCACAGTGAGCTAGTGGCGCGCCAAACCAAGGGATTTCTTCCCCCAGCCTTCATGGTCCCGGTTCGGGCCGGACTTGCCACCTATAAGGGCGGAAAGCAAGCGGAGAGCGTCCCCAGCCCCTCCAAAGGAGAGCGGGTATGCCTTGTTTCTTATTTGATAAGAGGGCTCGGATTTCCAATTCATCCATTTCTCCGGGGGCTCCTGGAGTTCTATGGCCTCCAGTTGCACAACCTTAAGCCTGCCTCCATTTTGCATATCGCGGGCTTTGTGGCCCTTTGCGAGCTGTTTTTGGGCATCGAGGCTCATTTTGCGCTATGGAAGAAGCTGTTCTGTCTTGTGCCCCGTTCTCAAGAGGGGTCGATATATCAAGTGGGCGGAGCCAAACTATGGCGCATCGCCGGGACCGGATATCTGTCCGGAACCCCGAAGAAGGCGTACGAGGACTGGCCTTCGGCATGGTTTTATATAGAAGATGTCCCCCTGCCGGACCCTGTTCGGGTCGGCCTCCCTGAGTTTAATAACGCTTCTTTGAAGAAACGCCTAAGCTGGCGTCCACGGAGCCCTCAGAGGGAAAACGATAGGGACGTGATTTACCTGATGAGCCGGATAAGGTTGTTAGCTCATTCCGGACTGACCATGATTGGAGTCATGGCCATATGCATTATGCGGGGGGTGCAGCCGCTCTAGTATAGAGGCCACCCCATGTGGGATTTCAATGGGGAGGATGATGCCACCCGCTGCGGCTGTAAGGGGCCGGGATCGGTCGCTGATCTGACGAAGATCTTGTCCGCATTATACAAGGGAGAAGAGGAGGAATTCCTCCGTATCAATCCTCCAAGCTGGGTAAGCGGACATTCATTTTTTCCTATCCGATCCGTACTCCCATAGTCAAGTATCTCTTTTTGTGATTTCGGCACAGGAACTGCACCGGGCCGTAAAGGATATAAATAGCCCGCCTCCACAACCCGAGGATCCGGAACGGTTCCTCGATCCGACCTCCCAAGAGGATCCGGACATATCGGTGGAGCTGATTGATGGGGTTTTCCATCAACTGAGCATCGATAATGCCTTGGTCGCCAATACGGCCGATTACCCCAGAATAATTCCCGCCTCGCAGGTAACTAAGACCGAAGTCCCGATACTTTGAAAATGACCCATACATGCTTATTTTTGATCACCATATACCGATGGTGTCTTGCAGGGGGTGCCCTTGAGGCGGAAGGTCGAGCCCGCGGCGGCTAGCCAATAAGGGGCAGTACGGCCCAGCAGGCTGAAAAGAAGTGCGGTCCGGATCGAAACTCCAGCGCAACGGTATGGCGTGTCACCTAACTCCCGGGCTTTATTCCTGGGAGACATACTAACGCTCGTGCTTTTTCAGGAAGAAGAGCGCTCGCCGGACTGTATCCGGAGAGGTTGTCAATCAATCCTCCGCTCGCCAGGCTCCAAAGCCAGGTCCAGAAGCGGAGGCGAACACACGGCGTGCGTCGGATGCTCCTCCGACAGAGGATGTCGACAGGTTATCTCCCACCAATTCCGAGGTGGAGAGTGCCATGAATCACAGGCGTCGCCGGACAGTTCTTCGCGACGCATGTTTCTCCCCAGAGGCATTGGATGCCTTTAATTCGGGAGATGCGCATCTTCGTGCCGCACAAAATGGTCTAGCCAGAGCCACGGAGTAGTATGTAAAAGACATACGGGTGAGAAAATCTGACAGTCATATATGCCAGTAGCCCCCGAGACTGGAAATAGTTAGAATAACTGATTTAAGGATCATTTATTATGCAGGATCTTACAGAAAAGAATACCCAACTGTCCCAGGACCTAGAGGAGTGCAAAGCCCAACTTGAGGCCGCACTAGCCGCAGCGGGGGAAGCCAAAGAGACCCCCTCTGGTAATATGTGCTTAAAAAGATAAGTAAATTGTGAAGTGCGGCGTGTGTATAAGTCTGACAATAATATTGCAGATGGCCCCGGGATAGATCCGGACAAGCAACAACTCATTCGCCGGTTAAAGGCCGGCGAGAACATGCTTACAAGGGTGAGGCAAGAGAAGAAAAATCTCCAAGATGCCAACACCCAGCTGGGTGAGAACTAAAGGATGTTCGTGCCCAACTTTCGGACTCCGTCAAGGAGAATCGGCGGCTTCGACGCGGCATTTTTAGTAAGTGCTTGAACGAACTTTGAAAAAGAGTTCGGCGAGGAAGTCGACTAACAGAGTTATGTCTGTAGGTATGCTCACAGGACGTCTTGCAGAGGAAATACCTGGTTATGCGGGTGACCTTCTTCCCGAGCTCTTGCAACTGCACGAACGAGTTCGACAGGTGATGAAAGACGTCGCCCAGGCCTTGTGGCCATCCGTCTCCCTGCCCGAAGGCCTTGGAGAGCTTGCGGAGAAGCTTCAGGGAGCACGGCGTCGCTTCCGATTATGGAAGATATCGGCCTGCCGTCAGGGCGCCAGGGAGGCCTGGGCCATGGTGAAGACGCGGTACACGAAGGCTGACCCAAACCACATGGCCAAGGTCAGACCTGTGGGGCCCGATGGGAAGGAGATCCCTGTGAGCTTAGTGTACGACCAAGTAGAGTTGGACGCAAAGTTTTCCCAGCAGGATTGTAAACTAGACAACCTATTAGATGGCATCGAAGAGGAATACAATCAGTCGAATTGACTATGTAATTTAAGATGACATGAAAAATGCCTTCTAGCCGGATTGTAGATCGTTTGTCATAGCGGACCTTTTCGCTTCAACCTCGGGACCCGATAGTCCGGAGTGTGTCCGAATACCCTCGCGGTTATATAAGAATTGGGGCATGCATGGAGACTAGGCGTAGGGGTCATTAGTGCTTTATCATACAAGTGCCCAACTAGTTATGTTATATTACATGGTTAGTAAGAAACATCTTCCAGGGAGAATAGTTCCGTTGGGGGTTCCTTTCCCTGGGAGGCATGCCCTAAAGTGCATGTCCGGACTGGGAAAAAAGCAAAAAAACGTCTGGGGGCAGAAAAATAGGTATTAAATCGTCTTTTTGTTCACCGACCGAATATTCCCTTAAGAACGCTAGCTTTCGGCTTCACCTAGTCTGAGGTACACATCCGGCTGACCCGGCAGTAACAATCGCAGAGGTGCTCCCTTTACCACCTAGCCGAACAATCGGGAACGTAGGGGTAAGCACAGGAGCCAGGCAACCCAGCTTGGCCAAAACTTAAGTCATATCGATGCATATAATGGTGAATAAAAGGTACATGCGGAAGTGTGACACATGTGTTGGGCATAAAGCCCATATAAATAAGCTTCTATTAATGAAGCCCCCAGGTATAATGAGCGCGGGTAGCGCGTCAAGTGTGTGCGAACAATGCGCAAACAAGCTTTCGAAGGCTGTAATAGAAAAGGAGGGAGAAGGAGAGAAAGAGAAGACAGCTAATATGTAAAATATAGACGGAGGAAGGAGACGAACTCAGAATCCTGCGCTAGGCGTAGAATCTTCGGAGACGGGCTGCGTTCCATGGGTTCGGCTCGAGTCGGTTATGCGATGCATCCCACAGACGGTACGCTCCTCTGGTCAGGACTTGGTCGATGATAAAGGGACCTTCTCATTTGGGCTTGAGTTTGTCCTTTTTCTTGTCCGGCAGGCGTAGAACTAACTCGCCAACATTGTATGTTTTGGCCCGTACTTCTCTGCTTTGATATCTTCGAGCTTGCTGTTGATAGAATGCGGAACGGGCTTTTTCCACGTCACGCTCCTCCTCTAATGTGTCCAAACTGTCCTGCCGATTGAGCTCGGCTTCTCTTTCTTTGTACATGCGCACGCGAGGTGAGTCATGAATTATGTCACAGGGCAGAACTGCCTCTGCGCCGTATACCATAAAGAATGGTGTAAATCCGGTGGTGCGATTCGGAGTGGTCCAGAGCCCCCAGAGTACGGAGTCGAGCTCCTCTAACTAGTGCGTGTTAGATTCCTTGAGGGACCGCACTAGTCTGGGTTTGATGCCGCTCATGATTAGACCATTTGCTCGCTCTACTTGACCGTTAGTTTGAGGGTGATAGACTGAAGCATAGTCGAGCTTGATGCCCATGTTTTTGCACCAGAGTTTGACCTCGTCGGCCGTAAAGTTCGTGCCGTTATCAGTGATGATGCTATGGGGGACGCCGTAACGGTGTACGACCCCTGATAAAAGTCTATCACCGGTCCGGATTCGGCCGTCTTAACAGGTTTGGCCTCTATCCATTTGGTGAATTTATCCACCATGACCAGTAGGTATTTTTCCCTTTGGGTTCCTCCTTTAAGGGGTCCAACCATGTCAAGCCCCCAAACCGCGAAGGGCCAGGTTATGGGTATAGTTTTGAGGGCGGTGGGTGGCATGTGGCTTTGATTAGCAAAGAGTTGGCAACCGACGCATCATTGGACTAAGTCCTGAGCATCTGCCCGGGCCGTTGGCCAATAAAATCCTGTGCGGAAGGCCTTGCCTACAAGGGCCCCGGCTGCGGCGTGGTGCCCGCCGAGTCCGGCATGAATTTCAGCCAGGAGATTCCGCCCTTCCTCTTTGGAGATACAACTTTGAAGGACTCTGATTGTGCTTTTCTTGTAAAGCTCTCCCTCATGGACCTTATAGGCTTTAGATCGCCGCACTATGCAGTGGGCCTCGTTTTGGTCCTCGGGAAATTCCTGCCTGGTTAGGTAGGCTAGGAATGGTTCCGTCCATGGGGCAATGACTGCCATTATTACGTGGGCTGAAGATATTACTTCGTTGGCAGAACCACCAATTGTGTCAGAATGTTCGGTGTCGGGCAGTGCAGTTGGGTTCGGGTTGTTATTTCGGGATTCCCCCTCCCATAGTACAGATGGCTTGAACAGCCTCTCTATGAAGATGTTGGGAGGGACGACATCACACTTTGCGCCAATGCACGCCAATACGTCTGCTGCCTGGTTTTTATCCCGGGCTATATGGTGAAATTCGAGCCCTTCAAACCGAGCTGACCATTTTAGAATGGCGTTGCGATAAGCTGCCATTTTCGGATCCTTAGCATCGAAGTCTCCATTTATTTAGGATATCGCGAGGTTCGAATCCCCGCGCACCTCTAGGCGTTGAATGCCCATGGAGACTGCCATCCGGAGGCCGTGTAGAAGGGCCTCATATTCGGCTGCATTGTTGGAGTCCGTATACATTATCTGGAGTACGTAGTGAACCATATCTCCGGTTGGGGACGTCAAAACGATGCCAGCCCCCAGACCAGCCAACATTTTGGAGCCGTCGAAGTGCATTATACAGTTGGAATATGCGTCGTACTCTTTAGGGAGTTCGGGTTCAGTCCATTCGGCGACAAAGTCGGCCAAAACTTGCAACTTAATAGCTCGCCCTGGCTTATAGGTTATGTCGAATGGGAGGAGCTCAATGGCCCATTTGGCAATCCGACCCGTCGCATCGCGGTTGTTTATAATGTCGTTAAGAGGTACTTCGGAGGCTACTATTATCAAACACTCTTGAAAGTAGTGTCGCAGCTTCCGGGATGCCATGAACACAGCGTACGCTATCTTTTGATAATGCGGGTACCGTGACTTGCACTGAGTTAGGATAGTGGACACATAGTAAACTGGTTTTTGAAGGGGAAACTTGTGTTCGCCCGCTTCTCGTTCGAAAACGAGCACTGCGCTCACAACTTGATGAGTTGCCGCGATATATAATAGCATTGGTTCGCACATGTTGGGCACGGCCAGGACCAGGTTTGTTGCCAATATGGCTTTTATTTCTTCGAGTCCGGCCGTGGCGGCATCCGTCCACTCGAAGTGTTCGGTGCGTCAGAGGAGGCGATAAAGAGGTAATGCCTTTTCTCCTAAACGGGAGATAAAGCGGCTCAGAGCCGCCACGCATCCCGTCAATTTTTGTATTTGTTTGAGGTCCTTTGGGATATCCAATTGTGACAGAGCTCGGATCTTGGCTAGGTTTGCTTCAATTCCTCTACCGGATACAATGAAGCCCAAGAGCTTTCCGGCTGGTACGCCGAAAACGCATTTTTTTCGGGTTAAGCTTAATGTCATATGTTCGGAGATTATCTAACGTGAGCCTTAGATCGTCTACTAGAGTTTCAACGTGCTTGGTTTTGATGACCACATCGTCCACGTATGCCTCCACTGTTTTGCCGATCTGGTTTGCCAGACATGTCTGAATCATGCGCTGATATGTTGCGCCGGCATTTTTGAGCCCAAAGGGCATTGTGTTGAAGCAGAATGGGCCGTATGGGATGATGAATGCTGTTGCGGCCTGGTCGGGCTGTGCCATCTTAATTTGGTGGTAGCCTGAGTATGCGTCGAGGAAACACAATGAGTTGTGTCTTGCGGTAGCGTCGATAATTTGATCGTTGCGGGGGAGTGGGAAGGGATCCTTCGGGCAAGCCTTGTTGAGGTCCTTAAAATCGACACATAGGCGCCAGGATTTATCCTTCTTTGGTACCATCACCAGGTTTGCTAGCCAGTACGGATGTTTTATATCTCTGATGAATCCGGCCTCTAATAATTTGGCTAGCTCCTCTCCCATGGCCTGTCTCTTGGGTTCGAAGAAACGCCTAAGAGCCTGCTTGAGTGGCTTGAATCCTTTTAGGATGTTTAGGTTGTGCTCGGCCAGCCGACGTGGGATTCCTGGCATGTCTGAAGGGTGCCAGGCAAAAATGTCCCAATTTTCGCATAGGAATTGTTGTAGTGCAGCGTCTACATCAGGGTTTAATTGTGCCCCGATGGAGGCCGTTTTTGTAGGGTCCGTTGGATGGAGTTGGAATTTGCGCTGGTTTAAAGGAGGTGGACTTGGATCGAGTATCACATCGTCCCTATTCACCATGGAGCGCAGCGCATTGAGTTCCTCGGCCGCTAGGGCTTCGGATAGTGCCTCAAGGGCTAGTGCGGCTGTCTTATTTTCGGCGCGGAGTGCTATGTCCGGGTCACTAACAAGAGTGATGATTCCGTTGGGCCCGAGAATTTTGAGCTTCATGTACCCGTAATGGGGTATAGCTTGAAAAATTGTGAATGCCTATCGCCCTAATAGAGCATGATATCCGCTGCTGAATGGGGCCACTTGGAACGTGACCTCCTCGGACCTGTAATTATCCGGCGTGCCGAACACCACATCCAGTGTGATTTTTCCTGTACATCATGCTTCCCGACTGGGGATTATTCCTCTAAAGGTTGTGCTGCTTCGCTCAATGCGGCTCCAGTCTATTTCCATTTTCCGGAGGGTTTCCTCGTAAATGAGGTTCAGTCCGCTGCCACCGTCCATGAGTACCTTGGTAAGGCGAAAGCCGTCCACTATTGGACTCAGGACCAATTCGGTTGGTGCTCGAGCTGTTCGGAATTTAGGTTCGTCACTGGCATTAAAGGTAATAGCTGTGTCACCCCATGGGTTTATTGTTGCTACTTGGTAGACTTTGGCAAGGCTGCGGAGTGTTCGTTTCCGCATATTATTTGATGCGAAAGTCTCCAAGATTGTTAATACCGTACTGGTATCCTTGGACTGGTATTCTGGATTTAGAAGCTCTTCGCCACTTTTGGCCACCTGCCGTATTATCCAACATGCTCTAAGGCTGTGAGTTGGAGTGGCACCCTCTGTACTATGAATTTTGCAGGGTCCATTGAGCCATCCTTCTAGTGCAGTTCAGTACCCTATAGTGGGTTTTTGCTTTTTGGTGTTTAACCCAGGTGCCTGGCGATAATGCACCCTTTTATTTCGGACTGGGGTTGTATGCAGGGCCGGATTGTCCCAAAAATTGATTTTGGTTTTCCAGGCGCTTTCCATCGCATAGTACTTTCGTACTATGGACGCTAAGTTAGCGAAGCGTGTAATTTCACAACGACTTATGGCATTGAGGATTCCCTTGTCCGTGCAATTATTGCAGAAGAATGAAATTGCGTCCTCCTCGCGGCAGTCCTTTATCCTGTTCATAACCAGGAGGAATCTAGCCTAGTAATGATGTATTGTTTCTGCGGGCTCTTGCCGGATTTGGGATAGATCGCTTATGTTTGGGTGGGCGGGTGGAATTAAATTCGGAACCCCATCCACTTTAAAACTCAGGGGCCAAGTAGTTTCCAAACTCGGAAGCTTGGGTTCTTGGATGTTGTCCAATGAATCTAGCCCGCTGCCTGACTTTAGGTTCAGGGCTTGAGTGACGTCCTCCCCTCCGCGGGAATCCGGCATGGAGGGATCGGGGATCCTGACATAGCTAGTCCTTAAAATAGAGGAAGGGTCGCCGTATTGTTCCTCAACCACGGCAATGTGGTGGGTAACCTGGGGAGAGTTGATCTCTCTCAGATCGGGTTTAGGCCCAATCTAGTCGTAGTCTGTAGCGACTCCCAGGACGGCGATGCGATCCAAGAGCTCATTTAAAGAACAGACCTCCATCGGATCTAACTGGTTGGCGAGTTCCGAGCTAATGTGAAGATTGCTTCCGATGACCCGAGAAGTCATCGTTGGCGCGGTGGCCGGACAGGCGGTCATAAGGAAACTGCCTAGCCGGAGAGTTTGTCCGATAGCCAAAGCTCCTTTAGCAATAGTGCCGTCTTTAAAGACGGGATGAGGCATCCTTCCTGATGGCGACGGCACAGAGGAACTCTCAATGAAAGCACCAATGTCGGTGTCAAAACCGGCGGATCTCGGGTAGGGGGTCCCGAACTGTGCGTCTAGGCGGATGGTAACAGGAGACAAGGGGAATGATGTTTTTAGCCAGGTTCGGGCCCTGTCGATGGAGGTAAAACCCTACTCCTGCTTGATTGATATTGATGATATGGGTAGTACAAGAGTAGATCTACCACGAGATCAGAGAGGCTAAACCCTAGAAGCTAGCCTATGGTATGATTGTTGTTCCTCCTATGGACTAAAACCCTCTGGTTTATATTGGCATCGAAGAGGGTTAGGGTTACACAGGGTCAGTTACAATGGTAGGAGATCTACATATCCGTATCGCCAAGCTTGCCTTCCACGCCAAGGAAATTCCTATCCGGACACGGGACGAAGTCTTCAATCTTGTATCTTCATAGTCCAGGAGTCCAGCCGAAGATGATAGTTCGGCTATCCGGACACCCCCTAGTCCGGGACTCCCTCAATTATCGATCCAGGGATGACACTTATGCATAGAGACTTGACCGTCTGAGGTCGGGTCACTACAAGTTGGTATCAGAGCACATGCTGAATGTAGGACACGACCACTAAGATGAGCCATAGATCACTCTTCTCTACTCATTTCTGACTTCTCTCCATTTTCTACTCTATAGGATGGCGGACTCAAGGAACAAGTTTGCACAACCGGATGAAGGCACACCTTTCGGGAGACACCGGAAGGAAGTCACTAGGTACCTGAACATCGGAATACCAAGCTTCACCAGGACCTACACCGCCACTTTACCAGAAGAGGAGCGTTGGATGATTCGAGTTCATGTTCCAGGAAGAACATTCACGCCAGTCATTGAGCCCATAGAGTTTTCCTTTGATGCACCAACCTGGAGTCTAGGAAAGAGCATGGAAGCCCACATCACTATGGGACGTATTGGAGAAGTCTACAAACAGGAGCTGAAGGACACTATCTACCAGATATGTGGGCGCCGAGATGAGCAATGGGAGATGATCAGCACCAGGAAGGACAGGTCCATTGTAGCTTTCATCAAGGAGTTAAACGAGCACATTTGTCGGTAGGGGAATCAGATGTGCGCAGGCATGATAGATCTGAAGAAGACAATGACCAGGATTACAGAGCTAGAAGAGGAACTCAAGTCTACACGCGATGGATATGAGGAGGAAATGACGATACTCATCGAGAAGAATGACGACCTGACAAGGAAGCTAGGAGTTTTTATGGGAGACCCCGCGCCAGGAGGAGAAGACGACGAACCTAAGGAAATTCGTTCTAAAGACTACATCATCATCGACGACACCGACTCCGACCCCGACGATAGTGATGATGATTACGAAGACGAAGCTGGAGCTGATATCATGGAGTCTTCCACCGATCAAAATTTCTAGTAGACCACCATATGATCAGTAGTATTCCCCCATGTAAACAGTATAGTCTGAGCATTGTAATGATAGCTAGATCAATTGTATGCCCTTGCTTGATTGATTGAGTGATATGATATGATTTTGTTTGTCTCATGTGCATATGGGTAGTGCTTTCTCACTAGAGCTCTTTCTATTCTAATATCTTCCCTCTAAACCCATCAGATGCCTCCGAGATGTGACCCCGAATTTGTCTTCCCACCGGAGCGCACTCAATTGATCCAGCAGCAGAATGCCTTGATGCAGTTGTTATTTCAGAACCAAGGAAACAACAACAACAACACTACAAAAAAGACACGTCCGTGACATTTTGGGCCGAACGAATTTTTTTCTGTCACACATATGACACTTCTATGCCGATAATTGTGACAAAACCCAGTATCATCATAGATGTGGTGGGATCCTACTTCTATGACAAAAAATCCTGATAGAAAATGGGCTTTTCGTCCTGGGCGGGCCGGAGACGCAGCTGCATGACATTCTTTGGGCCGTCCATGACGAAAAAACCATGGTAGAAGCGAGGGGGAGGAAAATTTTGGGGAGTTGCCGGTTACGGTGGGAGGTCGGGGGCCGAGCGATGCACGTTTCTCTCATACACGTACGCGCGTGTGTGCGAGGCGTTGTCTCTAACTGAACCCGAGCGAGGCGTTAGGCTCTAACTGAACCCGAGCGATTGCACTGCAGGCTACGCGTTACTGAACCCGAGCGATCGATCGATGGCTGTTAACTGAACCCGATGAAGCAGTTCCTTCGCTACTGCTGCTAATTGAAGCCGATCGATTGGATGAACAGTGAGCGTTGCAGGGGAGTTTGGATGAACAGTGAGCGGTGGCGTTGCCTCTGGATGAAACGGACCCCATGGTGTGGAGGGCTGGATGAACAATAGATGGCGGAGGGGTTCTCGTGGCGGGGTGGTTGAACAGGACTCCGTGGTGTGGAGGGCTGGATGAACAGTAGACGGTGGAGGGGTGCCCGTGGAGGGGTGGTTGAATAGTAGCCGGTGGAGTAGCGCGCGGTGGAGGCTGGATGAACAGGAGCCCGTGGAGGCTAGAGGAGGTTGACGGTAGCCCGTGGAGGCTGGAGCAGGTCGACGGTGGAGATGAACAGTATCCCGTGGAGTCCCGTTTTGCGGTACGCCACACCCCTCCCGATGAACAGGACCCCCGTTTCGACCGTAGGAGGTCCGTTTTGTCCGTTTTGCGGTATGCACACCCCTCCCAATCAACAGGACCCCCGTTTCGACCGTTGGAGGTCCGTTTCCTCCATTTTGCGGTAGGCCACACCCCTCCCGATCAACAGGACCCCTGTTTCGACCGTAGGAGGGCCATTTCCTCTGTTTCGGGATACGCCAAAACCCTCCCGATCAACATGACCCCGTTTCGAATGTAGGAGGTCCATTTCCTCCATTCTGTAGTACGCTAGGCCTCGTTTCCATCGCCTGTTCCGTCCAAGCCGGTTGGCTCCCACGCGTTCCGTTGCTACCCGATGAACACGATGCATTCCGTTGCCTCCCCATGAACACGACGCATTCCATTGCCTCCCCATGAACACGATGACGATGCTATTTCTCCGTTCTGACCTAGCCATGTACACGAGCCCTCGCCGTACGTATGCGCGAGTAGGCGTTCGAGACCCTGCCCGTATGTATGTACGTGGCCATATTTTCTTTCTTGCACCCAGGCTGTTGTACGTACGTGTACATGCTACGTGCGCGCCTCTACTACGGCACGTGCGGGCCTTTACAACGACCAGTATGTACATAGACTTTCGCGACCAGAATGACAACACTACGTACGCTTTAACCAGGTGGGTCCAGACTATCAGGCACTTTCTTGCGTGCCAAAATGTAGCTGGTGGGTCCCAGCATTCAGAGGGGCGAATCATATTTTTTTTGCCTGGACGCACTTCCTTTGCGTGCTAAGATCTAGCTGGTGGGTACCAGTAGTCAGGGGGCGAATCGTTTTTTTTTGCCCGGACGCACTTCCTTGCGTGTGAAGATGTAGCTGGTGGGTCCCAACAGTCAGGGGAATTTTTTTTTTTCAAGAAAAATGCTGGCCCATCCGGTGGGTCCCCGCTGTCAGGTGGAGGAATCATTATTTTGCGCGTAATAAGGAGGCACTTCCTTGCTGCGGCCGTGGACCTAGCTGTCAGCCTCTCCACATACAGTCCATGTCTGATGGAAGTCGTTCCTTGACCATGTTGACCATGCCGTAACGAGAGCACCACGGCGGTGGACGACAGTGAGGCCTAGGAAGGGGACGACTCGGAGCCGGGGAAGACGCAGCAGTGGATGCCCAAGCGAAGAGGAGTACGAGGGTTCACTGGTTCGGCTGCGGTGTGAGGCTGATGTCGCCGCAGAATAACAGGGGGTGTGGGTGAGTAGAGGGATGGCCTGGCCAGCGGTGGGAGTAGTAGGGGCGGTGAGGCCTCCGCGGCATCGTAGCCGGCCACGAGAGGCAGGAGCACGCGACACGACTGGCGCTGGTTTGGGCGGCTGGAGCAAGAACACCAGAGGTTGAAGAAGCACTACGGCCGTTGGATGAACATCGTACGGTAACAGGAGCTAGAATCGTTCATATTGACTAAGTTGACAAAGCCCTCCGTCCCCGTCAACTTGGTAGGCTCACAAGTCAGCCTCCCACTATGCTGGGTTCCAGCTGGCAGGGGGAGTATTCATTTTTTTGTGCGTAATAAGGAGGCACTTCCTTGCGTGCGAAGATAGCTGGTGGGTCCGACATGTCAGTGGGGGGCATGCTTTTTTCGCGAAATACAGAGGCCCTTCCGGTGGGTCCCACATGTCAGGTCGAGGAATCATTATTTTGCGCGAAATAAGGAGGCATTTCCTTGTGTGCGGCAGTGGACCCAGCTGTCAGCCTCTCCAGGCACAGTCTACTTCCGATGGTGTCGTTCGTTGACCATGTTTACCACGCTGCGCCGAGCACATCCAAGGTGGTGGACGACGGCGAGGCCCCGGATAGCAACAAGCCGGAGATGGGAAGACGCGGGAGTAGAGTTGCAGATGGAGAGGTGTACGAGGGTTAACTGGTTCTAGTGCGGTGTGGTTCAGCAGTTCGTGGAGAAGAACATGAGGTGTGGAGGGGTGGAGGGATGGCCTGGCAAACGGTGGAGTAGCACTTCATAGCGAAGCGTGCTAAGCAGATCTGCTAGCAGCAGGAGGCGAGAGGTGGACCCGGCGGCGCTGGAGGAAGAAGACGCGACATTGAAGATGGATGCTTGTCGTTGGATGTAAATCCAACGGCTAACATGTCAGAATCATTTGTTGACTAAATTGACAACGACTTGCATTGGCTTCGACCTATTGGCCCACATTTCAGCCTCCAAAAATGTGGCATGTATTCAACCCATTTTTTCAGAATTTACAGTATTTTTGTGCGCGGTAGAATTTATAGTCAATTTGATCTTTTTTTTGAATTACAGCCATTAGCTGGGCTGGGTGAACAAATAATGTAGCGTCCATGCGGCCCATTTATTTTATTTCCTAAAAAATTACAGGCCATTTGCACTTTATCGAAATACACGATTTTGCTGGGCTGATTCTAATTATAATGTTGGGTTGGGCCAGCAATGTTATCAAAAAATAAAAAGGGGCTAAGAATTTCGTTTTAAATATATTTAAATAATAAGTGATATTATTACATTCGTCCTTAAATCTTACCAAGCTTTTGTACACAATCACTAGGATTTTTGTGCCAAAACAATCAAGGATTTTATTTGTTAGGAAATTATTTTTATAAGTTAATAAGATGTGGGATATTCTTTTTTCTTACATATGTAAGTATCTGTTAAATATATGATGACAATAAAAATAATATATAATAACATATAAAATAATTTAAATATATATAATATAGTTAGAAGGGAAACATAAGTTGGACCTTCCATTCCTATTCTTATATAGAAAAATAGAACAGACCTCTACGTTTTTTTTCAAAAAAATACATAAATTGGGCTGCCAAAAATAAAACCTCGGATGGGAGGTCCATAGGCCGGTCGATACATGACGACCCTAAGAAAATACAACCAAGCCTATGGACCTCCCATCCGAGGTCGTGGGCTGCGCATGTTAAAAATGAAAGCTTAGACGGGGTAGCCCAAAACCACGTCCAACACTTGCCAAAACTTCGTCCCTCATTTTCTCTGTGTTTCGCACACTCGACATTGTGTGGGCATTTTGACTGTGCATCATATGAAGATGTGCTATGCATGAATGTTGATCAGCATGATGTTAACTGGCTGGTAGTTCCATTTTTGACCATGAATAAAACTTCCAACATGATGTTAACCCTGTTTGAAAAGGCCGTGTTAATATAGATGCTCTGCCTCTGAAAGTTGCAGTTTCTTATCTGAAACTGAACTTGCAGTTTCTTATCTGAAACTGAAACTTGCAGTTTCTTCTCTGAGAATCACATTGTCTGCACTTTTATACTCCTATGAAACTACATTTTTTTAAGTGCTAAAAATAGATCTCTAGAATTCATAAAATACTTCATATGCTCAATACTACAAATCTGAAATTCAAAAGACATTCATATCTAAAAGTACTCTCAAAATACACAACACAAAACACAATTCACAACCTGCAAATACTAACAACCCTAAGCTCCTCCTGACAATTCACAACCTGCCCCACTATTGGGCTGGGGGGGGCAGCCCCTCCTATTCCTCGGCGGCAGACAGCCGCCCCGTGAGACGATGTGAACGGCGAGGGAGACAATGGCGATGAAGCGTCGTCGAGCCAACTGCTTTTCTCCTCTTGCAGTTGGGTTCGGTCGACGAAGACTCCACCGGCTCGCTCTGGCAGGACACCCTCACAAACGGAACCCTGTAGATGCTCGATCCTTCAAACTCTGGTGGATGCTCCATCTGGTATTGATACTCCCACCACTGCTCCCTCACGATCGGATTCGGTGAATCTGTTTGTTCCATTGCCCAAAGGAGCAGCTCTATGTAGTCCCGGCGCAACTCCCTTCAGGAGTATCGCCGCCTTTTCGCTCTGTTGTAGATATTTGGCCATGGATGTCACCGTCGCCGCTAGTTGGTCCTTGTTGTCAAACCAAGACTGTATCTCCAACATCCTAGCTAGCTTCACAGGTTCGCCGCCTGCGATCCTCATGTATCGGTTGTACTCCTCCATCGATCTACTTCTCCACAGCACCTTCACTCGCCGGCGGTGGTTTTTGAATGGAAGAGGAGAGGAGCAGCGCTGGTTTTGAATAGAACGGTAGAGGAGCGACGCTGGTTTTAGACTGGAACAGGAGAGGACGGGCGGTGATTTTGAAATGGAAGATGAGAGGAGCGGCGCTGGATTTAGATTAGAACAGGAGAGGAGCGGCGGTGATTTTAGAGGAGAAGAGCGGGAAGTATTTTTTTTGTTGTTTTGCGTATTTTGGGTCAAAGTTTGACCACATATTGTATTTGACAAGCAAAATGTGAATGCATGTCACCAAAAATTGTATCGTTTGGTTCGTATCTGAATGTACTTTCAAATTATATTATTTCTGCAATGTATAACATATATTTTATGTGCGAAAATCATGGTCAATTATGACCCAGAATAAAAGGGAGACTAGTTAATGTGGGGTCGCTTTCTTAGTTAATTGAAGGGTAAATTGATTTTGATTTTGATCCAGTCACAGCGCGCCGACCCTCTCGCCCAATCCTAAATCGCTGCCGCATGCTCCTCTCCCTCTTCTCCATTGCAAAACCATCTCCTCTCCTCTCCATCATCTCCATTCCAAAACCACCGTCTCGCCTCTCCCTCTTCTGATCTTCTCCATTGCAAAACCACCTCCTCTCTTGTCCATCATCTCCATTCCAAAACCACCGTCTCGCCTCTCCCTCTTCTGATCTTCTCCATTGCAAAACCACCTCCTCTCCATTCCATCATCTCCATTCCAAAACCACCGTCTCGCCTCTCCCTCTTCTCTATTGCAAGAGCATCGTCTCACCTCCCATCTTACAAAGCTAGCACCGGACCACTCAGAAGGACATCTATGGAGAGGATGCAGCAGTGAATTAGGCAGATCGCCGGCGGCGACCAGGCAAACTTAGCCAGGTTGAAGGAGATCCTTAGTTGGTTTGACAATGAGTGGAAGATTTCGAGGACGGTGCGGGCCATGTGGCAATGTGTCGGTGTACTAAAGTAGGGGTACCTTAGTATCCCGAACTTGTGCACGGGCAGTCGCAGCGCCCCGCGGCAAGGCTTGCCGGGTGACCGCCAAGATCCTCCGTGGTTCCTTTGGAGCCATTCAAGAACAAAGTGTTTAAGCCAAGAAGACAAGGCCCCGGCAAGAGGAGCTTGCCGGGAAGGTCAAGGCCCCGGCAAGAGGAGCTTGCCGGGAAGGCCAACCAAGGCATCACAAGGAACTTGCCGCGACGCGCCTCATGTCCCGGGAAGGCCCGGTGAGCGACAAGCTTTCGGACGCGACAAGACAATGACCACGGCAAGGCGCTTGCCGCGGCAGGCTACCACTCTGTACCCGCGCTCCAGCGCATCTACCAACGTGTCGCCCTGGGACCGTTCCAGGCGCGCGTGGCGGGAAGCTGTGCAGCCAGCGGTGCAAGGTGGCAAGCGGAGATGTCAAGATTACCATCGTGGCAAGCAGGGGCGCCCCTAACGGTCACTTTTCTGCACTGTTTGGGCGATGCAGACGGGCATTTAATGCCTTTTGTGCCCTGCCGTCAGGGTTAGGTAGGGTGCACTGTACAAGTAGGTGTACCAACCATATCTTTTCCATTTTTACCCTTGCATGCGTTGCCACCTGTCGGTGACCCCTTGAGCATATAAAAGGAGGCCCATGCGCAACGTAGGGGGGCGGTGGGGGAAACCAGAAAACACTCACGCTCGGTCTCGTATGTACTGTAGCGCTCATCGCTCCTGAGAAAGAACACAATACAAACCACAAAGCAGCAGTAGGAGTATTATCTCTCCGGAGAGCTCCGAAGCTGGGTAAACCGCTCGTGTGCCTCGCCTCGATCCGCTCTTCGTGCGACCTCCGCCCCCCGCCGAACCGAAAAAGGGGCCCTGCCCCATAGGTGTCCGTTCCCACAACATCTTTGGCGCGCCAGGTAGGGGGTGTCGAGGTTGTGTGAACCTGATCCAGCATTCACGCGAGCCAGATCTTCATCTTCTTCATCGACATGCCACCGAAGAAGAAGGCTTCGGAGGTGGCTGCTCCGTCCATGTTGATCCCACCACCACCGGAGCAGACAGGTGGTGGGATAGACTACGGCGGAGGAACGGGCGCCGGCGAGGGAGCTCACGCTGCTGCCAGGTCCAAGGACAAGGCCCCGCAAACCTCGGCGTCCGTACATGCACCGCGCCCATCTCAGGAGGCGCGGGACCGACAGTGTCATGGTGCTCGCAGTACCATACGCGCGTTGGAACAAGGCCAAGCTGGTGGATCTCGGGGCGGTCAAGACCAGCATGCACGCCAGCATGCTAGCGCGAGCGAGATACGATCGCCAGGACGGGGTACTGCTCCTTCCAACCCAGTTGGAAGTCCGAGCATATCCCGCTCCTCGCACCGTTCACCGCCGCCACCAAAGACTCCAGAAGAAGCGTTGGCCCGAGCTCAACTGCTCCTGGATTACCCTCCAACGGCGGACAAGATCGACGATTGGAGGGCCACTATTCAAAGTCTCATCGGCTTCGCCAACGGCGACACTCCACGGCAGCCGGATACATCGCGGCCGCGGCAAGATTGCCAGGCGCGAGCCGATGGCGACAAGACCGGTGGGGGTGCAACCACCGTGCACTCTCCACCCTGAAGGCCAATATCGCCAACTCGTCGGGTCAACCTCGACGACGACTCCACTGCGTCATCAGATCCACGAGCCCGTCGCGATCAGTGCCAAGTTCTTCACGAACGACAGCAAGAAGACGCTCGTACTCGCATCGAGCGCCGAAGAGAAGCGCGGCGTCAATCAGACCAGCGCGCTGGGCCCGCTGTCGACATGCATGCGCCAGGGGAACCAGGAGACTTGCCGTACACGGTAGGTTGCCCTGCGTTTACTCGTGAGCTGCGGCAAGTCCAGTGGCCGAGTACGAAGAACTTCAAGCCAGATGTACCAGAGAAGTACGACGGCAAGTTGCATCCGTCGGAGTTCCTGAGCATCTACACCATTGCAGTGCAAGCTGCCGGGGGGCGCGACAATGAGATCCTTGCCAACTACTTCCCGCTGGTGCTCAAGCCCAACGTCAGGTCCTGGCTCATGCACTTGCCGGACAACTCCATATCCTCCTGGGCAGATCTGTGCCATCAGTTTGTCGGCGCCTTTACAGGCGGCCACAAGCCTCATGGCCAAGAGAGCGATCTTCATCTGCTCGCCCAGAAGGAAGGAGAGCCCCTGCGCAAGTACATTCAGAGATTCAGCCAAGTGCAGCGCAACATCCCAGATGTCCACCCTGCCGCGGTCATCAGCGCGTTCCATCAGAACGTGCGAAACCGCAGGATGCGGGAGGAGATGGCGATGTGCAAGATCAGGGACGTCAGTGAGCTATACGCCCTGGCCGACAAGTGTGCACGTGCTGAAGAAGGGAGGAAACTCCCTGGAGAAAACGCAGGAGCAGGAGGATCTGACAGTGAAGATGCCTCCCCGGCAAGGAAAAACCGGCGGCGGAACAACAGGAAGAAGAAAGGCAAAGATGTGCTAGTCGTTGAGCAGTCCGGCAACGGAGGTGGCGCCAAGGAAGCTGAAGCTGTGGCGGCCGCCGACAAGCAAGACGGATCCGGCAAGCAGTACTGCAAGATCCACCGTACCAAGGGCCATGATCTCCAGAGTTGCAAGTGAAGGAAATATGCCCTAGAGGCAATAATAAAGTTATTATTTATTTCCTTATAATCATGATAAATGTTTATTATTCATGCTAGAATTGTATTTACCGGAAACATAATACATGTGTGAATACATAGACAAACAGAGTGTCACTAGTATGCCTCTACTTGACTAGCTCGTTAATCAAAGATGGTTATGTTTCCTAACCATGAACAATGAGTTGTTATTTGATTAAAGAGGTCACATCATTAGTAGAATGATCTGATTGACATGACCCATTCCATTAGCTTAGCACCCGATCGTTTAGTATGTTGCTATTGCTTTCTTCATGACTTATACATGTTCCTATGACTATGAGATTATGCAACTCCCGTTTACCGGAGGAACACTTTGGGTACTACCAAACGTCACAACGTAACTGGGTGATTATAAAGGAGTACTACAGGTGTCTCCAATGGTCGATGTTGGGTTGGCGTATTTCGAGATTAGGATTTGTCACTCCGATTGTCGGAGAGGTATCTCTGGGCCCTCTCGGTAATACACATCACATAAGCCTTGCAAGCATTACAACTAATATGTTAGTTGTGAGATGATGTATTACGGAACGAGTAAAGAGACTTGCCGGTAACGAGATTGAACTAGGTATTGGATACCGACGATCGAATCTCGGGCAAGTAACATACCGATGACAAAGGGAACAACGTATGTTGTTATGCGGTCTAACCGATAAAGATCTTCGTAGAATATGTAGGAGCCAATATGGGCATCCAGGTCCCGCTATTGGTTATTGACCAGAGACGTGTCTCGGTCATGTCTACATTGTTCTCGAACCCGTAGGGTCCGCACGCTTAAGGTTACGATGACAGTTATATTATGAGTTTATGCATTTTGATGTACCGAAGGTTGTTCGGAGTCCCGGATGTGATCACGGACATGACGAGGAGTCTCGAAATGGTCGAGACGTAAAGATTGATATATTGGAAGCCTATATTTGGATATCGGAAGTGTTCCGGGTGAAATCGGGATTTTACCGGAATACCGGGAGGGTTACCGGAACCCCCCGGGAGCTATTTGGGCCATAGTGGGCCTTAGTGGAAAAGAGAAGGGGCTGCCCTAGATGGGCTGCGCGCCCCCCCTTCCCCTAGTCCTATTAGGACTAGGAGAGGTGGCCGGTGAAGGAAATATGCCCTAGAGACAATAATAAAGTTATTATTTATTTCCTTATTTCATGATAAATGTTTATTATTCATGCTAGAATTGTATTAACCGGAAACATAATACATGTGTGAATACATAGACAAACAAAGTGTCACTAGTATGCCTCTACTTGACTAGCTCGTTAATCAAAGATGGTTATGTTTCCTAACCATGAACAATGAGTTGTTATTTGATTAACGAGGTCACATCATTAGTAGAATGATCTGATTGACATGACCCATTCCATTAGCTTAGCACCCGATCGTTTAGTATGTTGCTATTGCTTTCTTCATGACTTATACATGTTCCTATGACTATGAGATTATGCAACTCCCGTTTACCGGAGGAACACTTTGGGTACTACCAAACGTCACAACGTAACTGGGTGATTATAAAGGAGTACTACAGGTGTCTCCAATGGTCGATGTTGGGTTGGCGTATTTCGAGATTAGAATTTGTCACTCCGATTGTCGGAGAGGTATCTCTGGGCCCTCTCGGTAATACACATCACATAAGCCTTGCAAGCATTACAACTAATATGTTAGTTGTGAGATGATGTATTACGGAACGAGTAAAGAGACTTGCCGGTAACGAGATTGAACTAGGTATTGGATACCGACGATCGAATCTCGGGCAAGTAACATACCGATGACAAAGGGAACAACGTATGTTGTTATGCGGTCTGACCGATAAAGATCTTCGTAGAATATGTAGGAGCCAATATGGGCATCCAGGTCCCGCTATTGGTTATTGACCAGAGACGTGTCTCGGTCATGTCTACATTGTTCTCGAACCCGTAGGGTCCGCACGCTTAAGGTTACGATGACAGTTATATTATGAGTTTATGCATTTTGATCTACCGAAGGTTGTTCGGAGTCCCGGATGTGATCATGGACATGACGAGGAGTCTCGAAATGGTCGAGACATAAAGATTGATATATTGGAAGTCTATGTTTGGACATCGGAAGTGTTCCGGGTGAAATCGGGATTTTACCGGGTTACCGGGAGGTTACCGGAACCCCCCGGGAGCCATATGGGCCATCATGGGCCTTAGTGGAAAGGAGAAAGGGGCAGCCCAAGGGGGCTGCGCGCCTCCCCCCTTCCCCTAGTCCTATTAGGACTAGGAGAGGTGGCCGGCCACCCCTCTCCCTCTTTCCCCCTTGGGAATCCTAGTTGGAATAGGATTGGAGGGGAGTCCTACTCCCGGTAGGAGTAGGACTCCTCCTGCGCCACCTCCTCCTGGCCGGCGCCTCCTCCCCCCCTTGGCTCCTTTATATACGGAGGCAGGGGCACCTCTAAACACACAAGTTGACACAAGTTGATCCACGTGATCGATTCCTTAGCCGTGTGCGGTGCCCTCTGCCACCATATTCCTCGATAATACTGTAGCGGAGTTTAGGCGAAGCCCTGCTGCTGTAGTTCATCAAGATCGTCACCACGCCGTCGTGCTGACGGAACTCTTCCCCGACACTTTGCTGGATCGGAGTCCGGGGATCGTCATCGAGCTGAACGTGTGCTCGAACTCGGAGGTGCCGTAGTTTCGGTGCTTGATCGGTTGGATCGTGAAGACGTACGACTACTTCCTCTACGTCGTGTCATCGCTTCCGCAGTCGGTCTGCGTTGGGTACGTAGACAACACTCTCCTCTCGTTGCTATGCATCACATGATCCGGTGTGCGCGTAGGAAAATTTTTGAAATTACTACGAAACCTAACAGTGGTATCAGAGCCTAGGTTATTAATGTTGATGTTATATGCACGAGTAGAACACAAGTGAGTTGTGGACGATACAAGTCATACTGCCTACCAGCATGTCATATTTTGGTTCGGCGGTATTGTTGGACGAGACGACCCAGACCAACCTTACGCGTACGCTTACGCGAGACCGGTTCCCTCGACGTGCTTTGCACAGAGATGGCTTGCGGGCGACTGCCTCTCCAACTTTAGTTGAACCAAGTATGGCTACGCCCGGTCCTTGCGAAGGTTAAAACGGAGTCTATTTGACAAACTATCGTTGTGGTTTTGATGCGTAGGTGAGATTGGTTCTTACTTAAGCCCGTAGCGGCCACGTAAAACATGCAACAACAAAGTAGAGGAGGTCTAACTTGTTTTTGCAGGGCATGTTGTGATGTGATATGGTCAAAGCATGATGCTGAATTTTATTGTATGAGATGATCATGTTTTGTAACCGAGTTATCGGCAACTGGCAGGAGCCATATGGTTGTCGCTTTATTGTATGCAATGCAATCGCGATGTAATGCTTTACTTTATTACTAAACGGTAGTGATAGTCGTGGAAGCATAAGATTGGCGAGACGACAACGATGCTACGATGGAGATCAAGGTGTCGCGCCGGTGACGATGGTGATCATGACGGTGCTTCGGAGATGGAGATCACAAGCACAAGATGATGATGGCCATATCATATCACTTATATTGATTGCATGTGATGTTTATCTTTTTATGCATCTTATCTTGCTTTGATTGACGGTAGCATTATAAGATGATCTCTCACTAAATTATCAAGAAGTGTTCTCCCTGAGTATGCACCATTGCAAAAGTTCTTCGTGCTGAGACACCACGTGATGATCGGGTGTGATAGGCTCTACGTTCAAATACAACGGGTGCAAAACAGTTGCGCACGCAGAATACTCAGGTTAAACTTGACGAGCCTAGCATATGCAAATATGGCCTCGGAACACGGAGACCGAAAGGTCGAGCGTGAATCATATAGTAGATATGATCAACATAATGATGTTCACCGATGAAACTACTCCATCTCACGTGATGATCGGACATGGTTTAGTTGATTTGGATCACGTGATCACTTAGAGGATTAGAGGGATGTCTATCTAAGTGGGAGTTCTTAAGTAATATGATTAAATTGAACTTAAATTTATCATGAACTTAGTCCTGGTAGTATTTTGCAAATCATGTTGTAGATCAATAGCTCGCGTTGTTGCTTCCCTGTGTTTATTTTGATATGTTCCTAGAGAAAATTGTGTTGAAAAATGTTAGTAGCAATGTTGCGGATTTGATCCGTGATCTGAGGTTAAATCCTCATTGCTGCACAGAAGAATTATGTCCTTAATGCACCGCTAGGTGACGGACCTATTGCAGGAGCAAATGCAGACGTTATGAACGTTGGGTAGCTCAATATGATGACTACTTGATAGTTTAAGTGCACCATGCTTAACGGCTTAGAATCGGGACTTCAAAGACGTTTGGAATGTCATGGACCATATGAGATGTTCCAGGAGTTGAAGCTAATATTTCAAGCAAATACCCGAGTTGAGAGATATGAAGTCTCCAACAAGTTCTATAGCTAAAAGATGGAGGAGAATCGCTCAACTAGTGAGCATGTGCTCAGATTGTCTGAGTACTACAATCGCTTGAATCAAGTGGGAGTTAATCTTCCAGATAAGATAGTGATTGACAGAATTCTCTAGTCACCATCACCAAGTTAGTAGAACTTCGTGATGAACTATGACATGCAAGGGATAACGGAAACGATTCCCAAGCTCTTCGTAATGCGGAAATTGACGAAGGTAGAAATCGAGAAAAACATCAAGTGTTGATGGTAGACAAGACCACTAGTTTCAAGAAAAGGGGCAGAAGGAAGAAGGGGAACTTCAAGAAGAACAGCAAGCAAGTTGCTGCTCAAGTGAAGAAGCCCAAGTCTGATCCTAAGCCTGAGACTAAGTGTTTCTACTGCAAAGGGACTGGTCACTAGAAGCGGATCTACCCCAAGTGATTGGCGGATAAGAAGGATGGCAAAGTGAACATAAGTATATTTGATATACATGTTATTGATGTGTACTTTACTAGTGTTTATCGCAAACCCTCAGTATTTGATACTAGTTCAGTTGCTAAGATTAGTAACTCGAAACAGGAGTTGCAGAATAAACAGAGACTAGTTAAGGGTGAAGTGATGATGTGTGTTGGAAGTGGTTCCAAGATTGATATGATCATCGTCACACACTCCCTATACTTTCGGGATTAGTGTTGAACCTAAATAAGTGTTATTTGGTGTTTGCGTTGAGCATGAATATGATTTGATCATGTTTATTGTAATACGATTATTCATTTAAGTAAGAGAATAAATTGTTGTTCTGTTTACATGAATAGAACCTTATATGGTTACACACCCAATGAAAATAGTTTGTTGGATCTCGATCGTAGTGATACACATAATCATAATATTGAAACCAAAAAGATGCAAAGTTAATAATGATAAGTGCAACTTGTTTGTAGCACTGCCATTTAGGTCATATTGGTGTAAAGCGCATGAAGAAACTCCATACTGATGGAATTTTGGAATCACTTGATTATGAATCACTTGATGCTTGCGAACTGTGCCTTTTGGGCAAGATGACTAAAACTCCGTTCTCCGGAACAATGGAACGAGCTACTGACTTATTGGAAATAATACATACCGATGTATGCGATCCAATGAGTGCTGATGCTCGTGGCAAGCATCGTTGTTTTCTGACCTTCACAAGATGATTTGAGCAGATATGGGTATATCTACTTGATGAAACATAAGTCTGAAATAGTTGAAAGGTTCAAAGAATTTCAGAGTGAAGTGGAAAAATCATCGTAACAAGAAAATAAAGTTTCTGCGATCTGATCGCGGAGACAAATATTTGAGTTACGAGTTTGGTCTTCAATTAAAACAATGTGGAATAGTTTCACAGCTCACGCCACCTGGAACACCACATCGTTATGGTGTGTCCGAACGTCGTAACCGCACTTTATTTGATATGGTGCGATCTATGATATCTCTTTACCACTATCGTTTTGGGGTTATGCATTAGAGACAGCTGCATTCACGTCTTAAAATAGGGCACCATCTAAATCCGTTGAGACGACACTGTATGAACTATGGTTTAGCAGTAAACCTAACCTGTTGTTTCTTAAAGTTTGGGGCTGCGATGCTTATGTGAAAAAGTTTCATCCTGATAAGCTCGAACCCAAATCGGAGAAGTGCGTCTTCATACCCAAAGGAAATTGTTGGGTACACCTTCTATCACAGATCCGAAGGCAAGACATTCGTTGCTAAAATGGATCCTTTCCAGAGAAGGAGTTTCTCTCGAAAGAAGTGAGTGGGAGGAGAGTAAAACTTGATGAGGTAATTATACCTTCTCCCTTATTGGAAAGTAGTTCATCACAGAAATCAGTTCCAATGATTCCTACACCAATAAGTGAGGAAGTTAATGATGATGATCATCAAACTTCAGATCAAGTTACTACCAAACCTCGTAGGTCTTCCAGAGTAAGATCCGCACCAGAGTGGTACGGTAATCATGTTCTGGAAGTCATGTTACTAGACCATGATGAACCTACGAACTATGAGGAAGCAATGATGAGCCCAGATTCCGCGAAATGGTTTGAGGCCATGGAATCTGAGATATGATCCATGTATGAGAACAAAGTTTGGACTTTGGTTGACTTGCCCGATGATCAGCAAGCAATTAAGAATAAATGGATCTTCAAGAGGAAGACGGACGCTGATAGTAGTGTTACTATCTACAAAGCTAGAATTGTCGCAAAAAGGTTTTCGACAAGTTCAAGGTGTTGACTACGATGAGATTTTCTCACTCGTATCTATGCTTTAGTCTGTCCGAATCATGTTAGCAATTGCCGCATTTTATGAAATCTGGCAAATGGATAAACAAAACTGCATTCCTTAATGGATTTATTAAAGAAGAGTTGTATATGATGCAACCAGAAGGTTTTGTCAGTCCTAAAGGTACTAACAAAATGTGCAAGCTCCAGCGATCCATCTATGGACTGGTGCAAGCCTCTCGGAGTTGGAATATACGCTTTGATGAGTTGATCAAAGCATATGGTTTTATACAGACTTTTTGAGAAGCCTGTATTTACAATAAAGTGAGTGGGAGCACTACAGCCTTTCTGATTAGTATATGTGAGTGACATATTGTTGATCAGAAATGATGTAGAATTTTTCTGCAAAGCATAAAGGAATGTTTTAAAGGAGTTCTTTAAAAGGAAAAGACCTCAGTAAAAGCTACTTACATATTAAGCATCAAGATCTATTGAGATAGATCAAGACGCTTGATAAGATTTTCAATGAGTACATACCTTGGCAAGATTTTGAAATAGTTCAAAATGGAACAGTCAAAGAAAGAGTTCTTGCCTGTGTTGCAAAGGTATGAAATTGAGTAAGACTCAAATCCCGACCACAGCAGAAAATAGAAAAAATGAAAAGTCATTCCCTGTGCCTCAGTCATAGGTTCTATAAAGTATGCTATGTTATGTACCAGACCTATTGTATACCTTACTCTGAATTTGGCAAGAGAGTACAATAGTGATCTAGGAGTAGATCACTGGACATTGGTCAAGAATATCCTTAGTAAGGACTAAGGAGATGTTTCTCGATTATGGAGGTGATAAAAGAGTTTGTTGTAAAAGTTACATCAGTGCAAACTTTTACACTGATCCAGATGACACTAAGTCTCAACCTGGATACATATTGAAAGTGGGAGCAATTAGCTAGAGTAGCTCCATGCAGAGCATTGTTGACATAGAAATTTGCAAAATACATGAGGATCTGAATATGGCAGACCCGTTGACTAAGATTCTCTCACAAGCAAAACATGATCACGCCTTAGTACTCCTTGGGTGTTAATCACATAGCGATGTGAACTAGATTACTGAATCTAGTAAACCCTTTGGGTGTTGGTCACATAGCGATGAGAACTATGGGCGTTAATCACATGGTGATGTGAACTATTGCTGTTAAATCACATGGCGATGTGAACTAGATTATTGACTCTAGTGCAAGTGGGAGACTGAAGGAAATATGCCCTAGAGGCAATAATAAAGTTATTATTTATTTCCTTATAATCATGATAAATGTTTATTATTCATGCTAGAATTGTATTTACCGGAAACATAATACATGTGTGAATACATAGACAAACAGAGTGTCACTAGTATGCCTCTACTTGACTAGCTCGTTAATCAAAGATGGTTATGTTTCCTAACCATGAACAATGAGTTGTTATTTGATTAAAGAGGTCACATCATTAGTAGAATGATCTGATTGACATGACCCATTCCATTAGCTTAGCACCCGATCATTTAGTATGTTGCTATTGCTTTCTTCATGACTTATACATGTTCCTATGACTATGAGATTATGCAACTCCCGTTTACCGGAGGAACACTTTGGGTACTACCAAACGTCACAACGTAACTGGGTGATTATAAAGGAGTACTACAGGTGTCTCCAATGGTCGATGTTGGGTTGGCGTATTTCGAGATTAGGATTTGTCACTCCGATTGTCGGAGAGGTATCTCTGGGCCCTCTCGGTAATACACATCACATAAGCCTTGCAAGCATTACAACTAATATGTTAGTTGTGAGATGATGTATTACGGAACGAGTAAAGAGACTTGCCGGTAACGAGATTGAACTAGGTATTGGATACCGACGATCGAATCTCGGGCAAGTAACGTACCGATGACAAAGGGAACAACGTATGTTGTTATGCGGTCTGACCGATAAAGATCTTCGTAGAATATGTAGGAGCCAATATGGGCATCCAGGTCCCGCTATTGGTTATTGACCAGAGACGTGTCTCGGTCATGTCTACATTGTTCTCGAACCCGTAGGGTCCGCACGCTTAAGGTTACGATGACAGTTATATTATGAGTTTATGCATTTTGATGTACCGAAGGTTGTTCGGAGTCCCGGATGTGATCACGGACATGACGAGGAGTCTCGAAATGGTCGAGACGTAAAGATTGATATATTGGAAGCCTATATTTGGATATCGGAAGTGTTCCGGGTGAAATCGGGATTTTACCGGAATACCGGGAGGGTTACCGGAACCCCCCGGGAGCTATTTGGGCCATAGTGGGCCTTAGTGGAAAAGAGAAGGGGCTGCCCTAGATGGGCTGCGCGCCCCCCCTTCCCCTAGTCCTATTAGGACTAGGAGAGGTGGCCGGTGAAGGAAATATGCCCTAGAGACAATAATAAAGTTATTATTTATTTCCTTATTTCATGATAAATGTTTATTATTCATGCTAGAATTGTATTAACCGGAAACATAATACATGTGTGAATACATAGACAAACAAAGTGTCACTAGTATGCCTCTACTTGACTAGCTCGTTAATCAAAGATGGTTATGTTTCCTAACCATGAACAATGAGTTGTTATTTGATTAACGAGGTCACATCATTAGTAGAATGATCTGATTGACATGACCCATTCCATTAGCTTAGCACCCGATCGTTTAGTATGTTGCTATTGCTTTCTTCATGACTTATACATGTTCCTATGACTATGAGATTATGCAACTCCCGTTTACCGGAGGAACACTTTGGGTACTACCAAACGTCACAACGTAACTGGGTGATTATAAAGGAGTACTACAGGTGTCTCCAATGGTCGATGTTGGGTTGGCGTATTTCGAGATTAGAATTTGTCACTCCGATTGTCGGAGAGGTATCTCTGGGCCCTCTCGGTAATACACATCACATAAGCCTTGCAAGCATTACAACTAATATGTTAGTTGTGAGATGATGTATTACGGAACGAGTAAAGAGACTTGCCGGTAACGAGATTGAACTAGGTATTGGATACCGACGATCGAATCTCGGGCAAGTAACATACCGATGACAAAGGGAACAACGTATGTTGTTATGCGGTCTGACCGATAAAGATCTTCGTAGAATATGTAGGAGCCAATATGGGCATCCAGGTCCCGCTATTGGTTATTGACCAGAGACGTGTCTCGGTCATGTCTACATTGTTCTCGAACCCGTAGGGTCCGCACGCTTAAGGTTACGATGACAGTTATATTATGAGTTTATGCATTTTGATCTACCGAAGGTTGTTCGGAGTCCCGGATGTGATCATGGACATGACGAGGAGTCTCGAAATGGTCGAGACATAAAGATTGATATATTGGAAGTCTATGTTTGGACATCGGAAGTGTTCCGGGTGAAATCGGGATTTTACCGGGTTACCGGGAGGTTACCGGAACCCCCCGGGAGCCATATGGGCCATCATGGGCCTTAGTGGAAAGGAGAAAGGGGCAGCCCAAGGGGGCTGCGCGCCTCCCCCCTTCCCCTAGTCCTATTAGGACTAGGAGAGGTGGCCGGCCACCCCTCTCCCTCTTTCCCCCTTGGGAATCCTAGTTGGAATAGGATTGGAGGGGAGTCCTACTCCCGGTAGGAGTAGGACTCCTCCTGCGCCACCTCCTCCTGGCCGGCGCCTCCTCCCCCCCTTGGCTCCTTTATATACGGAGGCAGGGGCACCTCTAAACACACAAGTTGACACAAGTTGATCCACGTGATCGATTCCTTAGCCGTGTGCGGTGCCCTCTGCCACCATATTCCTCGATAATACTGTAGCGGAGTTTAGGCGAAGCCCTGCTGCTGTAGTTCATCAAGATCGTCACCACGCCGTCGTGCTGACGGAACTCTTCCCCGACACTTTGCTGGATCGGAGTCCGGGGATCGTCATCGAGCTGAACGTGTGCTCGAACTCGGAGGTGCCGTAGTTTCGGTGCTTGATCGGTTGGATCGTGAAGACGTACGACTACTTCCTCTACGTCGTGTCATCGCTTCCGCAGTCGGTCTGCGTTGGGTACGTAGACAACACTCTCCTCTCGTTGCTATGCATCACATGATCCTGTGTGCGCGTAGGAAATTTTTTGAAATTACTACGAAACCCAACAGCAAGAAGGTTGATCAGCTTGTCGAGCAGCAGAAAGCTGAGTACGAGCGGCGCGACAAGGAGAAGGCCCAAGAAGGTACTGGAGGATCCGGCAAGAAACGTCCCGGCCGAGGGGGGTGCCGCGGCAAGGCCAAGCAGCGGCAAGGAGACAGACCTCCCCGCGGACGCGACAAGGATGAGGATGACAACGAAGATGATGAGGCCGACGAGCAGGAGTTTCAGAAAGCCACAGAGGTCCTGTGCGTTGACGGTGGTGCTTCTCTGCATACTTCACACCGCCAGCTCAAGCAGTGGGTGCGGGAATTTAATGCGGCAGAACCACCCGTCGAGTCATGCAAGCCTCCGAAGTGGTCCAGCACGCCTATCATCTTTGATATTGAGGACCACCCTGATCGCATAACTGCGGTCGGGTGCTTGCCGATGTTGGTTTCACCAACTATCCGCAACCTCAAGGTCACAAAGATGCTAGTTGACGGCGGGGCCGGCTTGAACCTGATCTCCTCCGCGGTACTTCAGAAGCTCCAGATCCCTGACAGCGAGCTCGAAGAGACCGGCACATTCCAAGGAATCAACCCGGGAAGGAGCAAGCCGAAAGGGAAGATCACGTTGCCGGTAACATTTGGCAGCGAGCTGAACTTCAGGACTAAGAGGGTCACTTTTGACGTGGCTGATTTCCCGTTGCCTTACAATGGGATACTCGGCCGTCCAGCACTCGCCAAGTTCATGGCAGCCTCTCACTATGCATACAACATACTGAAGATGCCGGGTCCGATAAGTGTCATCTCTGTCCCTGGTGACAAGAAGGATGCCCTTATCTGCACCGACAAGATCTATCGGGAAGCAGTAGCCGCAGCAGATCGCAAGACACTTGCCGCTGAAGCTCCCGGGGGGAAGAAGAAGACCAAGTCCGGCAAGAGCTCTGATGCCCACTCCGGCAAGCGCACCTCTTTGGAGTGTTGCGCTACCGTCGAGGACGCACCATCGAGCTCCACCGACAAGTGTAAGAAGACGAAGACAGCTTCACCAGAGAACAAGAAGGTGTCCGCCAAGGAGGACGGCACTGGTGGTACCTTCACCATCAGTGCCACGCTCGACCCTAAATAGGAAAGCGCGCTCGTTGCTTTCCTGCTGGTGAATGTCGACGTGTTTGCGTGGCAACCGTCTGACATCCCCGGTGTTCCCAGGAAAGTAATTGAGCACCACCTTCCCGTCTGTTCTCATGCGCAGCCCGTCAAGCAGAAAGTCAGGAAACAAGCAGTGGAGCGCCAAGAATTCATTGCAGAAGAAATCAAGAAGCTGGAAGCAGCAGGCCTTGTCAGAGGAGTGCTCCATCCTACGTGGTTGGCCAATCCTGTAGTCGTGCGCAAGGCAAACGGGAAATGGAGGCTTTGTATCGACTTTACCGATGTTAATAAAGCTTGTTCCAAAGACCCATTTCCCTTGCCGCGCATTGACCAGATTGTTGACTCCACGACCGGATGTGACTTGCTTTCATTTCTTGATGCATACTCAGGATACCATCAGATCTTCATGGCAGAAGAGGATGAGGAGAAGACCGCATTCATCACTCCATGTGGCACATACTGTTTCGTACGGATGCCTTTCGGATTAAAGAATGCTGGTTCAACATTTGCAAGAGTAGTCCATCAAGCTTTTGAGGCACAGATACACAGAAATGTAGAAGCCTACATGGATGACATAGTGGTCAAGAGCAAGGACAAGGCAACCCTGATTCAAGATTTAGATGAAACCTTCACAAATCTGCGCAAGATCAAACTCAAGCTTAACCCCGAGAAGTTTGTGTTTGGAGTCCCCTCCGGCAAGCTTCTCGGGTTCTTCGTGTCTCAGCGGGGAATTGATGCCAATCCCGACAAGATCAAGGCCATTGAACAGATTGAAGCACCAAAGCGCGTCAAGGATGTACGAAGACTTGCCGGTTGTGTGGCTGCTCTCAGCAGGTTTATCTCTAAGTCTGCTGAGCACGCCCTGCCATTTTTCAAAATATTGAAAAAGGCAGGTCCAATGAAATGGACTCCAGAAGCGGAGGCTGCGCTGCAGGACTTGAAGAGATACCTGTCCTCCACTCCAATACTTGTCGCACCTAAGCCACAAAAGAAGTTGCTGCTATATATAGCGGCAACCAATCAAGTGGTTAGTGCTACGTTAGTAGCGGAGAGGGAGGCGGATGATGAGCCGGCAACCGCGGCAGATGCATCCAGCGACAAGCAGGGGGCTTCGCCGACGAGCTCTGGTCCCGACAATGGTGGATCTGCGCAGGCACATGCGGAGATGCAGAAGAAGATGGTGCAACACCCAGTTTACTTCGTCAGTTCCCCTCTGCAGGGGGCTTGGTCGAGGTACTCTGGTGTGCAGAAATTGCTTTTCGGCCTTCTCATGGCCTCGAGAAAGCTGCGCCATTACTTCCAAGCACATGAGATCACAGTTGTCACTCGCTTTCCGCTGAAGAGGATACTACAGAATCCAGAAGCAACAGGCAGGATTGTCAAGTGGGCATTGGAACTGTCAAGCTTTGGCCTCAAGTTTGAGAGCACTTCAACTATCCAGAGCCGAGCATTGGCAGAATTCATAGTAGAATGGACGCCAACACCAGATGAAGAAATTCCAGAAACGAGCATCCCCGTCAAGGAAGCAAGCAAAGAGTGGCTGATGTACTTTGATGGTGCCTTCTCGCTGCAAGGCGCCGGTGCTAGTGTGCTGCTTGTCGCACCCACTGGAGAGCACCTCAAGTATGTAGTCCATATGCACTTTCCCAAGGAGCAAGCAACAAACAATACTGCAGAGTATGAAGGATTCCTTTCCAGTCTCAGGATCGCGGCATACCTTGGGATGAAAAAGCTCATTGTCAGGGGTGACTCGCAGCTTGTCGTCCGCCAAGTGAACAAGAATTATAAGAGTCCATTGATTGAAGCTTACGTTGATGAGGTGAGAAAGTTAGAAGAGCACTTTGACGGCCTACAAATGGAACATGTTCCGAGAGCTCAGAACGACATTGCTGATGGCCTGTCAAAGTGCGCTGCACTAAAGTTACCTGTGGAACCAGGGATCTTTGTGCTCAAACTGACTCAACCATCCGTGACGCCATCAACTTGACAAAGCAAGAAGAGGAAGTTGATTTCTGGTGACTACTTTCCGGCAGAGCTTCCCGAAGCCGCCGCCAAGAAGGTCCCCAAGATCAACACCAAGGGTGCTGAGGAGCAGTCTGCTCCGGCGAGCCCTAGGGTTTGTTCCGTGGAAGCAGACGCTCCCGACAAGTTTTGCTCCGGCAAGCTTGCCAGGGAACGTCAAGCTCCGGGTGAACCGCAGGTTCTCGCCGTGGAAGCGGATGTTCCCGCAGCAGCATATGTGCCTTTAGTCCTTGTTGTCGAGCCACAAGCTCCAGCATGGGCACAGCAGATTGTCCGTTTCCTTCAGACAGGAGAACTTCCCGAAGAGCAAGAAGAAGCGGAAAGAGTAGCCCGACAGTCAAGTGTGTACCAGTTTGTCGACGACACACTGTACAAAAGAAGACTCAACGGTGTGAAATTGAACTGCATTTCCCGGTAAGACGGACAAGAGCTATTGGCGGAGATACATGGAGGCATATGTGGTCACCACATTGCCGCAAGAGCACTTGCCGGCAAAGCGTTCCGGCAAGGTTTCTTTTGGCCGACAGCCCTCCAGGATGCAACTGCACAAGTAACCAAGTGTGAAGCGTGCCAGTTCCATTCCAAGCAGATACACCAGCCAGCTCAAGCTCTCCAGACGATACCTTTATCCTGGCCATTTTCGGTCTGGGGGCTCGACATCCTCGGCCCCTTTCCCCGAGCTGTCGGGGGCTTTGAGTACTTGTACGTTGCAATCGACAAGTTCACAAAGTGGCCGGAAGTGGAAGCAGTGAGAAAGGTGACAGCACAGTCAGCAGTCAAGTTCTTCAAGTCGATTGTTTGCTGTTTTGGAGTCCCTAACAGGATCATCACCGACAATGGCACACAATTCACAAGCCGCACCTTCATGTAGTACGTCCAAGATCTTGGCGCCAAGGTCTGCTTCGCTTCTGTTGCTCACCCGAGAAGCAACGGTCAAGCGGAGAGGGCAAAGGCTGAAGTGTTGCACGGGCTCAAGACCAGGACTTTCGACAGGCTGCACAAGTGCGGAAAGAACTGGATCGAGGAGCTGTCGGTGGTTCTTTGGTCGATCAGGACGACGCCATATCGAGCCACTGGCCAGACACCTTTTGCTCTAGTCTATGGAGCAGAGGCAGTTCTCCCCACGGAACTCGTATACGGGTCGCCTCGAGTGCTCGCTTATGATGAGCTTGAGCAAGAGCAGCTGCGACAAGATGACGCGCTGCTCCTTGAGGAAGACCGTCTTCAGGCTGCTGTATGAGCTGCTCACTACCAGCAAGCTTTGCGCCGCTACCATAGCCGCAAAGTTAATGCCAGAAGTCTCGAGGAAGGCGACCTTGTTCTTCGGCGTGTTTAGTCCGCCAAGAATTCCAACAAGTTGACGTCGAAGTGGGAAGGCCCTTACCGGGTGAAACGAGTCACTAGGCCCGGCGCTATCCGCCTTGAGACCGAAGATGGCTTTCCGGTGAGCAACTCCTAGAACATTGAGCATCTTCGTAAGTTTTACCCGTAAGGCGCGGTTGCCGGAACATGTTCCGGCAACCACCTTTTGTACAAGCTTTGCCGCTGTTGCATGTAACCCTTTGTACAAAGCCGGGCGCAGACCCCGTGCATGAATAAAGATCATGTGCTCCGCACATCTTGTCAATTTCATGCTTTCTATTTTTTGCATGCATTATCTGACATTTTGTGCAGCACCTACCCCCGGTAAGCAATAACGAGCCATAAGGCTCCATATCTTTATTTTCTCTTCTTTCTTTTTCTCAAAGAAAGGGAAGGTTCCCTCGCCCACAAGTTTCCCGGGGGGGAAGGAGAAGATAACGGTGTGGACCAGGCGTCGTCCAAGAAAGTCTAGCCTTACCGGGAAGCAAACGACATAAAAGCTAAGTTGCCAAAGTTTGAGCAATCAGTTTTAAAATTTTAAGTTATCTTCCTTGAACGACCTTGCTTTGTATGGAAAACCTGTGCGCGGAGGAACCAACTCATAGCTAGTTGCGCCCTTACTTTGTTTCGAGTCCGCTCAACAATTTAAGTGTGCTGCGACTAGTTGTGACTAGGTTTCTTGTCGGTAGAGGCACCGCCAGCAGGCTGCTGACGTTCCGTACTCAGCGCTCGCGGCTAAGGTGCCTGCGCCGGCAAGTTCCCTAAAAGCGTAGGGCAAAAACATACAAAGGAAGTAGTCCAGTAAAGGAAATAACAATAGCAGTCGATACCCAAAATAAAGTTATATTACAAGATAACTTGTCACAGCTCTAACAGATTGTTCCCGTAACATGACTAGCAGCGACAAGGAAAGGAAGAAACGGACGGTCTAATCTACGCGGCCACCATCAACCCTCTTGACCTCATTCACCTTGTCCACTATGGGTGCGACAAGGGCCTTGAGCGCTTCCAGATCAGCATCTGCCGGCAGCTTCTTGAGGACGTTGGTGAGGTTGAGGCCTGGGTTGCAGAAGGCCACCTTCACCAACACCTTCTCCAGAACTCTGTCGCAGATCGTGCGCGACTCGTCGGCCAGCTGTTTTGGGATCTTTTCCCGGAGTCGCTGGAGGGCCGTCGCCACGCCCTTGAAGAATAAAGTGAGCTTGGCGCTGGGCTGGAGGTTCTCGTCGGAGGAGTACCCGAGATACTCCACCCCCAGCTGCACCAGCTCCTTGTCGATGACTGCAGCGATGTTCACGAGGCCCTCTGTCCAGAGCTCCACCGTCTCCCTAAAGGTGTTCTGGGTTTTGGCGGCCCTCGTCAGCAGCGCTTCGTTGCCCTTGATCTCCTCCTTCAGGGCCACCTCCCGCTCCTTGGCGCTGTCCAGCGTCTCGGTCAGAGTAGCCAGCTTCAACTCAAGATCAGCGTTGGAGTCCTTGGCGGCACTCAGCTCCTTGCCCTTCTCGATGATTTGACCCTGCAGCTCACCATGGGCGAGGGCGTCCTTCTCGCGCTCACGCTTGAGCACGGCAAGCTCTTCGCCGCTCGCCTTGAGATCGGCCTCCAGCCGCGCCACCTTCGTCTCCAGCTCCTTCTTGGCGGCCTCGGCAGCTGCGGCAGCATCCTTTGCTTCCTTGAGGGCCCCGCCAAATGTTTGCTCGCGCGCGGCAAGATCCTCCTCGTGGCTGTCAAGGTTGATCTTCTACTGCGCCAGCTCGCCTTCCCGCGCAAACAGCTCCCCGGCGGCAAGCCGCTGTTGCTCTTCGGCTTCGTCCTTCTCAAGGATGAAGGCTTTCCCCGCCTCGACGAGCTGCGCCCGCTCCTCTGCAATGGACCGGAGAGCTTCCTGATTGCGTTCCCAGAGCTCCTCCGCGCGCCTCTTAATGTCTGCTCCCGCCTGCGCGACAAGCGCTTCCCGGGATTCCACCTTGGCTTGTCGGGCGCGGTAGAGCGACACTAGCTTCCGGAGCAGCTGCTCCTCCTCAGACTCGCCGCTGCTGCTGCTCGGCGCGTCAACCAGTGTTAGCCCAGCAGAGGCGAGCACTTCTCCATCAAAGGTCTCTCCTTCAACCGGCGCCCTGGAGCTTGAAGCCCAGGGGAGCTTGATGAAGACATCGTCGCCGGCCTTCAAGTAGGCGCCGGGTTGGGGCTCTTCGGAGCCTGATGCTGCGTCAGCGGCAGAGGGATTGGCGGTCGGCGTAGCGCCTTGCGCTCCTGCGGCCCCAGGGTCGTCAGTGCAATCGCCGGACCCCCCGCCAGCTCCTGCGCCAGCAGCTTTGGCGGCCTCTTCGCCGGCAGGATCATCAGCGCTGGCCTCTTCTTCGGTGGCGGTGGCGTCGTCAGTGTTGCCGCGCGCGTTCTCCTCGCCGGTGGCCTCGGTCTCCATCGGCTCCGTGGAAAGAGGATCTGAAGACCGGAAGAGGGAGAAAAGTCATGCAAATATCCAAAAAAAAGAAAAATCAGAAGAAGAAGAACCCAAGGGAAGTTTCAGGCAAGAGGGTTACCTGTACTAGGATCCACGGTCATGGGCTCCACCACCGGGGGGTCGTTGGCGCTGTCCATTGCCGGAGACTCCTCCCCTGCCGGAGATTTCTCCCTTGCCGGAGAACGCTCCCTTGCCGGGGAATCCTCCCTTGGCGGTGTAGTTGAAGCAGATGGCACGTCGGAGGCGGTTTCCGAGCCCTCCTGGTGAAGCTGTTCTGCTCCTACACTAACAAACCAACAGTCAGATGCCAACAAAGAAAGAACACCCATGCACGCCAAACAGCGAGAAGTAAACCATATACTTACGCTGGGGGCTGCATTGGGGGCTGCTTTGGGGAGTAGTTGCCGGGTCCGGCAAGGTGGTCTCGGGCGCGCCCCCTGCTGTCGCAGTGGGCTCGTCCTGGATGACCATCACCGGAGCCTTGGCTCTCTTCGCCGCTCTCTGGGCCAGGGTCCTGAAAAGGAACAAGGTTTAGAGTGAAGCAGATCAGATACAAGACAAAAACAGCAAGAATTGAAGAACTACAAATACAACAAAGAAGCTTACTCTTCTTCTTCCTCGTCGGAGCTGAGTGCGGAGAGGTCAAAGTCAGGCCCACCTTCGGCGCGACGAGGTGGAGGAGTAGGTTCCCTTGGCCGCTTGGCGGGGGCAGCGGCGGTGGTTAGGGACGACCCCGCTCCAGTTGCCGCGGCGGCGCGAGGCGCTCCCGCGGCAACAGTACTTGTCGCGGTGGAGCGTGTCGCGCGGTGCGACGGCTGCTGACCCGTCCGCCGCCCTGCTACATGCCCGGCCTTAAGGAGACGCCTTCTTGGTGGAGCTGGGGGCTGCGCTGTGGGCTCCGCTTGCGGCAAGCTGCCTATAGATGGCGGGCTGCTCACACCCTCGTCGGGTTCGTTCGACTCGGCGTCAGGCGCGGCAAGCTCTTCCTTGCCGTCAAGCCACTCTTGCTCGGCAAGGCTTGCCGCCTCTGCTGCCTCGGCCTCCTCCACGGTGAACCCAAACTCGCCCGCGGCAGCGGCTGCCGCCGCCTCTTCCGCCCTGGTGGCGATGCGCTGCATCTCCTCCTCAGTGGTGTCACGGGTGAGGCTCCTCTGTTCGTTGGCGTGGACCACCACCTCCACCAAGCCGTCGAAGAACTGCTGAACGACATCGTCCACAGGCTCCTGCCAAGTGGGGACAATCCCATGCGAGTCGCACAATGGCATCATTGCACGGATGCGGTCGAGCGAGGAGTTGTTGCACAGCGGAACGACACCTGCCGGCAACCTGAACCATTCGGGATGCTGAGGGTCGTGCTTGAACAACTCCTTGAGCATCGCGTCCAGCTCCATGACGGTGAAATTGAAGTTGAGGCCCGAGCGCAGCCTCATGATGTCCGCCGGACCCCCGAATTCCCAGGCGGGTCTCCTCCTCTCTTGCAGGGGGGCGATACGGCAGCGAAGAAAGTCTGCGCCAACGGCGCCTACAATGAGCCCGGCAAGCCTGAGGCACAAGATCCGGGTGGTGGCGATCTTCAGCTTGTCGTCTTTCGCGGCCAAGCTGCTCCAATCGCCGCCGCGCACTACTGGAGCTTGGCGCTGCGCGGTGAATGGCTGCGGGTTCTCCTTGACGATCCAACACCACTCTGCCCTCCACTCCTCCCATTTGCTGCGGAGCTCCCCCTCCAGATACGCCTCCTTCTTGTCGGCTCTCGAGATCCAGGCGATCCCATCGGATAAAGGCTCTCCTCTCTCGACCCGGGGCATGAAGTAGTGGCGGAAAAGGGCTACATTTGGGTGGACTCCGACAAAGTTTTCACAGAGATGTGCAAAAACGGCCATGGTCAGAACGGCGTTGGGGTGAAGTCAAGGAGGTGGAACCCATAGGTGTTCATGATATCACAGAAGAACTCAGGAAAAGGCGGGCAAAGCCCGCAGTAGAAGTACAGTACGAAGAAGGGGTATCCGTTTGGAGCCCGTTTCGAAGCGGCGGCGGAGAGTACCTTGGTGCGCGGGTGCGCTCGCGTCTCCGTCGACCAGAAGAGGTAGTACCATTCCCTCAGCTCCGCTGCGGCGAGCTCGGAGGGGAAAGTTGCCCGCTCCTTTCGCAGCGCCTCGAGCCGCAGCGCCTCGGCCGACTTCACGCCCTTCCCGGCTTTCGGAGCCATGGCGGAGGTGGTGGGGGAGATCGACGGTGTTGGTGGCGACGGCGGCGATGGGGGCAGAGCACTGCTCTCTTTCGGCTTTGGAAGCGGAGGGGAGCGGCGGAGATTTCTGAGATGGGAACAGCGACTGGCGAGATGGGGGAACTGCCCCTATTTCCCCTGCTTGTAAAGAGGAGGAGGCGAACGTTACGCTTTTTCCGAATAAAGAACCACCCACGATCTCTCCCACGACGCCGCATTCGACGCGTGCTGTTAAGAGAGGGCGCGGTGGATACGGAGTTAGATACAGCATAACCCAGGCCCGCGCGTGCCCGTGCCCTGTTTTGGGCCTGGCCCAACAGCGCTCGGCACCGTGTGTGGCCCAGGCCCGGGGGCTCCTGTCGGTGTACTAAAGTAGGGGTACCTTAGTATCCCAAACTTGTGCACGTGCAGTCGCAGCGCCCCGCGGCAAGGCTTGCCGGGTGACCGCCAAGATCCTCCGTGGTTCCTTTGGAGCCATTCAAGAACAAAGTGTTTAAGCCAAGAAGACAAGGCCCCGGCAAGAGGAGCTTGCTGGGAAGGTCAAGGCCCCGGCAAGAGGAGCTTGCCGGGAAGGCCAACCAAGGCATCACAAGGAACTTGCCGCGACGCGCCTCACGTCCCGGCAAGGCCCGGTGAGCGACAAGCTTCCGGACGCGACAAGACAATGACCGCGGCAAGGCGCTTGCCGCGGCAGGCTACCACTCTGTACCCGCGCTCCAGCGCATCTACCAACGTGTCACCCTGGGACCGTTCCAGGCGCGTGTGGCGGGAAGCTGTGCAGCCAGCGGTGCGAGGTGGCAAGCGGAGATGACAAGATTACCATCGTGGCAAGCGGGGGCGCCCCTAACGGTCACTTTTCTGCACTGTTTGGGCGACGCAGACGGGCATTTAATGCCTTTGTCCCCTGCCGTCAGGGTTAGGTAGGGTGCACTATACAAGTAGGTGTACCAACCATCTCTTTTCCATTTTTACCCTTGCATGCGTTGCCACCTGTCGGTGACCCCTTGAGCATATAAAAGGAGGCCCATGCGCAACGTAGGGGGGGGGTGGGGGAAACCAGAAAACACTCACGCTCGGTCTTGTATGTACTGTAGCGCTCATCGCTCCTGAGCAAGAACACAATACAAACCACAAAGCAGCAGTAGGAGTATTATCTCTTCGGAGAGCTCCGAAGCTGGGTAAACCGCTCGTGTGCCTCGCCTCAATCCGCTCTTCGTGCGACCTCCGCCCCCCGCCGGACCGAAAAAGGGGCCCTGCCCCATAGGTGTTCGTTCCCACGACACAATGTATGCGAAAGAGCGAGACGACGGTGATGAGGGAGATAATGTACATGTACTCCTCGGCGGCAGTCACGCAGCAGTCCTCCGAGTTCATCGAGTATCTCCTCTGGGCGATGGAGCAGACAGATTCGCCCGAGGCGACAGTCAGGCGGAGGTGGTGGGCGTACAGGTCTTAGGTCGAGCACCCAGAGGATAACGAATTGATCCAGTATGGTGTGCCGTTCGTGAGGGTGCAAAGCCAGCCGTAGCCACAGGAATATTCGTTCTCCCACCGCAAGAGGAGGCCGGATGGCACGACATCGCTTCCCCTCCGTTCTCCACAGTTCCCTCAACGCTCGCCTCATTTCAACGGCGGCGGTAGGGTTTAAGTTAAGCTTCACACTAACCTAATCTTCCACCCGCTCATGCTTACAATCAGTATGACAGCTAATGAAAATCATGCTTACAATCAGTCTCCGAGTACTACGCCAATCACGCTAAAATAGCTCTGGACCTTTGGGTCAAAGTTGTGACATAGTGTAAAAATAAAGAAAAATAAATTGGTGCTTCTTTCAGAAAAGAGTACTCCCTAGAAAACTGCCAATATAAGCTACTAGTATTTGGTTAGAGGATTTGCTGCCGAGAAAGATCCGTCCATAGAGAGCGCCACACATCCCACTTGTGGTGGTGGATGCCAATGCATGCATGCAGCATGGTTGGTGTCGGTAATTTTTACTTGGCACACCTCGCACTCTGCATATATGCCGGTTCCATACGTACATTTGTGCAGTTCCACCAAAATGCAGCTGAATAACCCTGTTTGCAGAGATAATGAAAACGTGTGATTACATTATAGTGGCACTAGTTGATGAAACACACAAAATAAATAGAAGAAAATATTGCGATAGTATCATAGTATGCCATGCTGCGAGGGAGAGATGGGCCCTGCGACGCCTCATACGGTACGCCTCATACTGGACATCGTCCCAAGTCTCCCAGATACACCTTCTGCTAGTGATGAACATCAGTGTATGATACGTCTCCAACGTATCTATAATTTTTGATTGTTCCATGCTATTATATTACCCCTTTTGGATGTTTATGGGTTTTATTTCACACATTTATATCATTTTTGGGACTAACCTACTAACCAAAGGCCCAGCCCATATTGCTATTTTTTGCCTATTTCAGTATTTCGAAGAAAAGGAATATCAAACGGAGTCCAAAGGGAATGAAACCTTCGGGAGCGTGATTTTTGGAACGAACCTGACCCGGAGAGCTTAGAGTGCAAGTCAAGAAGCTTCCGAGGGCCCCATGAGATAGGAGGCCGCCCCCCTGTAGGGCGTGCCCCTCTATCTCGTGGGCCCCTCGGGCGGCCACCTACGTACTTCTTCCTCCTATATATACCTACGTACCCCGAAAACATCCAGGGCACCACGAAACACAATTTCCACCACCGTAACCTTCTGTATCCGCGAGATCTCATCTTGGAGCCTTCGCCGGCACTCTGTCGGAGGGGGAATCAACCACTTAGGGCTTCTACATCAACATCCTTACCGCTCCGATGAGTTGTGAGTAGTTTACCACAGACCTACGGGTCCATAGTTATTAGCTAGATGGCTTCTTCTCTCTTTTTGGATATCAATACAATGTTCTCCCCCTCTCTTGTGGAGATCTATTCGATGTAAACTCTTTTTGCGGTGTGTTTATCGAGATCCGATGAATTGTGGGTTTATGATCAAGTTTATCTATTAATAATATTTGAATCTTCTCTGAATTCTTTTATGTATGATTGAGTTATCTTTGCAAGTCTCGTCGAATTATCAGTTTGGTTTGGCCTACTAGATTTATCTTTCTTGCCATGGGAGAAGTGCTTAGCTTTGGGTTCAATCTTGCGGTGTCCTTACCCAGTGACAGAATGTGTTGCAAGGCACGTATTGTATTGTTGCCATCGAGGATAACAAGATGGGGTTTATATCATATTGCATGAGTTTATCCCTCTATATCATGTCATCTTGCTTAATGTGTTACTCTGTTCTTATGAACTTAACACTCTAGATGCAGGCAGGAGTCGGTCGATGTGTGGAGTAATAGTAGTAGATGCAGGCAGGAGTCGGTCTACTTGTTATGAACGTGATGCCTATATACATGATCACCCACCGTAATCTGTTCACCCACCGTAATACTTATGCTATCTTGTTATGCGCTTTTCTATCAATTGTTCGACAGTAATTTGTTCACCCACCGTAATACTTATGCTATCTTGAGAGAAGCCTCTAGTGAAACCTATGGCCCTCGGGTCTATCTCTTATCATATTTGCTTTCAGTCTACCTTTATTTGCATCTTTATTTATTGCATCTACATTATAAAATACCAAAAATATATTTATCTTATCATACTATCTTTAGTAGATCTCACTTTCGCAAGTGGCCTTGAAGGGATTGACAACCCCTTTATTACGTTGGTTGCGAGTTCTCAGTTTGTTTGTGTAAGTGCGTGGGACTTTTGAGGAGCCTCCTACTGGATTGATACCTTGGTTCTCAAAACTGAGGGAAATACTTACGCTACACTTTGCTGCATCACCCTCTCCTCTTCGAGGACAACCAACGCAAGCACAAGAAGTAGCAAGAAGGATTTCTGGCGCCGTTGCCGGGGAGGTCTTCGCTCAAGTCAAGACATACCAAGTACCCATCACAAACCCACCTCCCTCGCATTTACATTATTTGCCATTTTCCTCTCGTTTTCCTCTCCCCCACTTCACCCTTGCCGTTTTACTCGCCCTCTCTTTCTCAATCTCCTCCTCTCTTTTTTGCTTTCCGTTTGCTTGTGTGTTGGATTACTTGTTGTCATGGCGCAAGATAATACCAAATTGTGTGATTTCTTGAATACCAATAATAATGATTTCCTTAGTACTCCGATTGCTCCTCTTAATGATGTTGAGTCTTGTGAATTCAATACCGCTTTGCTGAATCTTGTTATGAAAGATCAATTCGCCGGCCTTCCTAGTGAAGATGCCGCTACTCATCTAAACAATTTTGTTGATTTGTGTGATATGCAAAAGAAGAAAGATATGGATAACAACATTGTAAAATTGAAGTTATTTCCGTTTTCACTTAGAGATCGTTCTAAATTAGGTTTTCGTCTTTGCCTAAAAATAGTATTGATTCTTGGAACAAGTGCTAAGATGCTTTTATCTCTAAGTATTTTCCTCCCACTAAGATCAACACTCTTTGGAACAATATTATGAATTTTAAACAACTTGATCATGAGCATGTTACCCAATCTTGGGAAAGAATGAAATTGATGCTTCGCAATTGCCCTACTCATGGTTTGAATTTATGGATGATCATACAAATTTTTTATGCCGGTTTGAACTTTGCTTCTAGAAATCTGTTAGATTCGGCCGTGGGAGGCACCTTTATGGAAATCATATTAGGAGATGCTACAAAACTTCTTGATAATATTATGGTTATTATTCTCAATGGCACACCGAAAGATCTTCTTGTAAAAAAGTGCATGCTATAGAAGAAATCAATGTTTTGAGTGGAAAGATGGATGAACTTATGAAGATGTTTGCTACTAAAAATAGTCCTCTTGATCCCAATGATATGCCTTTGTCTTCCTTGATTGAGAATACTAATGAATCTATGGATGTGAATTTTGTTGGTAGGAATAGTTTTGGAAACAATGCTTATAGAGGAAATTTTAATGCTAGACCGTTCCCTAGTAATTCCTATAATAATTATGGAAATTCCTACAGTAATTCTTATGGTAATTTTAATAAGATGCCCTCTGATTTTGAGAATAGTGTGAAAGAATTGATGATTTCTCAAAACAATTTTAATGCTTTGCTTAAAGAAAAATTGCTCAAAGTTGATGATTTGGCTAGGAACGTTGATAGACTTTCGCTTGATGTTGATTCTCTTAAAATTAGATCTTCTCCTCCTAAGAATGATATCAATGAGTCTCTCAAAGTAATGAGAATTTCCATTGACGAGTGCAAGGAAAGAACCGCTAGATTGCGTGCTAAAAAAGAAAGCTTTATAAAAGCGTGTTCTTCTAGTTTCCATGAAAATAATGATGAGGATCTTAAAGTTATTGATGTGTCTCCGATTAGATCTATGTTTTGGAATATGAATTTTGATGATTATGGGAGTGATGATGAATCAACTTTGCCTAGAAGGCGTCCCAAAAATTTGGAGTCTTTAGATCTTAATGTTAAATTTGGTAGAAGTGAGATTGGAGAATCCTCAACTTCCAATAATATTGAACCTACTATCTCGGATTTCAAGGAATTTGATTATGATAATTGTTCTTTAAAAGGTTGTATTTCCTTGTTGCAGTCCGTTGTTAATTCTCCTCATGCTTATAGTCAAAACAAAGCTTTTACCAAACATATTGTTGATGCCTTGATGCAATCTTATGATGAAAAACTTAATTTGGAAGTTTCTATACCTAGAAAACTTAATGATGAGTGGGAACCTACTATAAAGATTAGAATTAAAGATTATGAGTGTTTTGCTTTGTGTGATTTGGGTGCTAGTGTTTTCACGATTCCGAAAACTTTATGTGATATTCTAGGTTTCCATGATCTTGATGATTGCTCTTTAAATTTGCACCTTGCGGATTCCACCATTAAAAAGCCTATGGGAAGGATCAATGATGTTCTTATTGTTGCAAATAGAAATTTGGTGCCCGTAGATTTTATCGTTCTTGATATAGATTGCAATCTTTCTTGCCCTATTATTCTTGGTAGACCTTTCCTTAGAATGATTGGTGCGATTATTGATATGAAGGAAGGGAATATTAGATTCCAATTTCCACTACTTGGAAAAGGGCTATAGATGAAATTGACACTAATGGCGCACCAGAGAAGTAGTGCGCCACTACTATATACTAATGGCGCACCATATGGTGATGCGCCATTAGTGTGGAAGACACTAATGGCGCACCAGACACAAGGTGCTCCACTAGTAACAATTTTTTTGTTCATTTTTCCATACATACTAATGGCGCATCCTAGCTAAGTGCACCATTACTAGTTCTAATTAGTAATGGCGCACCAGCCACATAGTGCGCCAGTACTGTATTCTTTTTTTATTCTTTTTTTTGCAAAACTACTAATGGCGCATCGTGTCACAGTGCGCTATTACTAGTTTAAACTAGTAATGGTGCACTATGCCACGGTGCGCCATTAGTATATATATTATTATTTTTTTACTTTTCTTGCAAAACTACTAATGGCGCACCACCTGCAGGTGCGCCATTAGTAACTAGGGTTACTAATGGCGCATTTGGAGGTGGTGCGCCATTAGTAACCTGGGACCAACAAGATATTTTGGACAACCACACCTACCCACTCACTTTCCCCACTTCATTCCATCCACCTCCTTCTCCAAGCTTGTCGGCTGCCTCCTCCTCCTCACCTCATTTGCACCATAGATTCATCAAAATTAAGTGGTGAAATTACCTTTTTTGATAGGTAAGTACGGGGAAAGCTATCTTCATGTTGTAGATCTACTTTTTTTCTCCCTAGATCGCTCCAACAACATGCACATGCACTTTTTGTGGCCTAGCTACATCTATTTATGTTTGTGGTGTTGCATATGTTTGTGGGCTTGCATATATGTTTGTGTTTGCAGGTACCGGTATTTGAAATGCGATAGTTGCCAATATTTTGCCGGAATGTTGATTCATTTCCGTTTCGGCGAGAATTTTGGCACTATGCATTCTTTTTGGTCCTATTTTTAGGGAAGGTCTTGCCAAATTTTTTCTTGGTTCTAAAATATCGATTTGCTCCACCCCGCAGGCGACCATGGTCCGCACGATGACCGAAGGCATCATGAATAGGTTTTTGAGCTCTGCGAAGGCCGAGATGCTTCAAAAGAACGGGACAGAGATAAGACGTCCGTGTCGAAGATGCAAGCTGAAGATCCTTATTGCGGACCCGGATTCCGGGCAGGTGCGTGACCACCTGCTCTTGCGTGGTTTCATGGATGGCTATCGGTGGCAAGGTGATGAAGATGACTATGAAGTCGTCCATGGGGGCCGGGCAAGAAATGAGTGTCGGTATCAAAACCGGCGGATCTCGGTAGGGGGTCCTGAACTGTGCGTCTAGGCGGATGGTAACAGGAGACAAGGGACACGATGTTTTTACCCAGGTTCGGGCCCTCTCGATGGAGGTAAAACCCTACTCCTGCTTGATTGATATTGATGATATGATTAGTACAAGAGTGGATCAACCACGAGATCAAGGAGGCTAAACTCTAGAAGCTAGCCTATGGTATGATTGTTGTAATGGTTGTCCGTCCTACGGACTAAAACCCTCTGGTTTATATAGACACTGGAGAGGGCTAGGGTTACACAGAGTCGGTTACAATGGTAGGAGATCTACATATCCGTATCGCCAAGCTTGCCTTCCACACCAAGGAAAGTCCCATCCGGACATGGGACGAAGTCTTCAATCTTGTATCTTCATAGTCTTGGAGTCCGGCTGACGATGATAGTCTGGCTATCCGGACACCCCCTAGTCCAGGACTCCTTCGGTAGCCCCCGAACCAGGCTTCAATGACGACAAGTCCAGCGCATATATAGTCTTCGGCGTTGCAAGGCGGGTTCTCCTCCAAATTACATGTGCTTGCCAAATAGTGTCCGGCTTCCTTATGAATGTTGCGCTCCTTGGCTTCCACGCCAATAATGGCCCTATTCCACGCGTCGCACGAATGTGAAAAGCTAGGGTATCTTTTATGTTTTACCCCCTAGCTGCGCAAATAATCTGCCTATAAGAGAGGCAAGAATCCAGATCCAAACCACACCATCTTCCTTCTGCGAGTACTCATCGGAGCGCCTCTGACCAAAAAACCCATTCCATCATGGACCGTCGACGCGGCTCCTCCTCTCGCGCTCCCAGCCCTCCGCCAGGAGATTGGAGAAGATGCTCGGTTCCGCACAACGAGCTGGTGAAGCTTCAAGCGGAGGGATATCTTCCTCCGGCCTTTATGGTCCCGGTTCGAGCCGGGCTGGCCACCTACAAAGGTGGGAAGCAAGCGGAGGCCGCCCCTAGCCCCTCTAAAGGAGAGCGGGTGTGCTTCGTCCCCTATTTGATAAGGGGTCTTGGATTCCCTGTACATCCGTTCCTCCGCGGGCTCCTGGAGTTCTACGGACTCCATCTCCATCACCTCACGCCCGCCTCTATTCTGCAGATCGCGGGTTTTGTAGCTCTTTGCGAGCTATTCCTGGGCATCGAGCCCCATTTTGCGCTGTGGAAGAGGCTGTTCTGCCTCGTACCCCGTTCTCACGAGGGGTCAATATATCAAGTGGGCGGTGCCGAAATATGGCGCATCGCCGGGACCGGATACCCATCCGGTACCCCGAAGAAGGCGTCCGAAGACTGGCCTTCGGAATGGTTCTATGTAGACGACGCTCCATTGCCGGACCCAGTTCGGATCGGCCTCCCAGAGTTTAGTGGGGCTCCTCTGAAGAAATGCCTAAGCTGGCGTCCGCGGAGCCCTCAACTCGAGGAAGACAAGGGCGTCCATTATCTGATGGGCCGGATAAGATTGCTAGCCCATTCCGAACTGACCATGATTGGAGTCATGGCCACGTGCATAATGCGAGGGGTGCAGCCGCTGCAATACAGGGGCCACCCCATGTGGGATTTCAACGGGGAGAATGATGCCACCCGTCATGGCCGCAAAGGGCCAGAGTCGGCCGAGGATCTGGTGAGGATTCTGTCCGGCCTGTACAAGGGGGAGAAGGAAGACTTCCTCTAGACGAGCCCATTGAATGGGTTCTCAATGAATAACCCTCGGAGCTGGGTAAGCGGACGTTCATTTTTCTGACCCGTGCTTTCAAAGTTAAGTACCTTATTTTATCGATTTGTCGCAGGAACTGCGCCGGACTGTGGAGAGCATAAATAGTCCGGCCCCACAACCCGAGGACCCGGGAAGGTCCCTTGATCCGGCCTCCGAAGAGGATCCGGACATAAAGGTGGAGCTAATCGACGGGGTGTTCCACCAACTCAGCATGGACAATGCTTTAGTCGCCATCACGGCTGACTACCCCGGCCTAACCCCGGCTTCCCAGGTGAATATGACCGAAGTCTGACACCAGCATTTCATCCTTGCGCATTTCTGACCACCGTATATAATGGTGTCTCACAGGAGGTGCCTTCAAGGCAGGAAGCCGAGCCCACGGCGGCTGACCAGCAAGGGTCAGTCCGGCCCCGCAAGCGAAAGAGGAGTGCGGCACGAGTCGAAACGTCACCGCAATGGTATAGCCCGCGTCTTGCTATTTAGGAAAAGGATTTCTAGGAGGTGCATTAACTCTCATGACCATTCCAGGAGAAAGAGCACTCGCCGGATGGTGTCCGAAGAAGTTGCCAACCGAGCCTCCGTCCGCCAGGTTCCAACACCTGGTCCGGAGGGGGAGGCGAGCGCAAGGCGCGAGCCGGATTCTCCTCCAGCGGAGGATGCCGACCGGCTGTCCGCCACCAGGTCTGAGGTGGAGAGCGCCATGAATCATAGGCATCGCCGGATAGTTCTGCGTGACGCGTGTTTCTCTCCAGAGGTGTTGAATGCCTTCAATGCGGGATACGCGCACCTACGTGCCGCTCGAGATGGTTTAACCAGAGCCATGGAGCAATATGTAAAAGACATACGGGTAAGAGATTTTAATGGTTATATATGCCAGTAGCCCCCGAGACTTAAAGTAGTGATAGTAACTGATTTAAGGATCATATAATTTGCAGGACCTTACAGAGAAGAATGTCCAATTGTCCCAGGAGTTGCAAGAGTGCAAGGCCCAACTTGAGGCCGCACTCGCTGCCGCAGGAGGAAACATAGAGACCCCTCCTGGTAACACATTATTTCAAAAAGATAAGCGGTGTGCGGCGTGTGTGTAAGTCTGACAATGATATTGCAGATGTTGCCGGACTGGATCCGGACAAGCAACAACTACTGCGCCAGCTGAAGGCCGGCGAGAGGGTGCTGACGAAGGTGTAGCAGGAAAGGAACAAACTCTAGGATGCCCACGCCTAGCTTGGAGAGGAGCTGAAAGGTGTTCGGGCCGAGCTGTCTGGCTCCGTGAAGGAGAATCAGCGGCTTCGTCGCGGCATCTATAGTAAGTGCTTGAGCGAACTCCTTTGAAAAGAAGAGTTCGGCGAGGATGTCAATTGACAGAAATATGTCTGTAGGTGTGCTCACAGGTCGCCCTGCAGAGGAGATGCCCGTATCAATGGGTGATCAGCTTCCCGAGCTGGTGCAACTGCTCGAACGAGTTCGGCAGGCGATGAGCGGTGTCATCCAGGCTTTATGGCCGTCCCTCTCCCTACCCGAGGGCCTTGGAGAGCTTGCGGAGAAGCTTCAGGGAGTGCGGCAGCGCTTCCGTTTATGAAAGATATCGGCCTGCCGCCAAGGTGCCAGGGAGGCCTGGGCCATGGTGAAGACGTGGTACAAGAAGGCGGATCCCAACCACATGGCCGAGGTCGGACCTGTGGGGCCCGATGGGAAGGAAATCCCTGTGAGCTTAGTGTACGGCCAAGTAGAGTTGGCCGCTAAATATTCCCAACGGGACTGTAAATTAGATAGCCTGTTAGATGGGATTGAGGAGGAGTACAGTCAGTCGATTTGACAATGTATTTAAAATGACATGTAAAATCCCTTCTAGCCGGATTGTAGATCGTTTGTCTTTGCCGACCTTTTCGCTTCGACCTCGAGACCCTAGAGTCTGGAGTGTGTCCGAATACCCTCTCGATTATAACAAAACCGGGGTATGCATGGAGACCAGGCGTAGGGGCCATTAGTGCTTTATCAGACAAGTGCCCAACTAGTTATGTTATATTACATGGTTAGTAAGAAAAATCTTCCAGTGAGAATAGTTCCGTTAAGGGTTCCTTTCCCTGGGAGGCATGACTAAAGTGCATGTCTGGACTGCGAAAAAAGTAGGAAAACATCTGGGGGCAGGTAATAATATGTAAAAAATCATCTTTCGAGTCACCGACCGAATATTCCCTTAAGAACGCTAGCTTTCGGCTTCACCCAGTCTGAGGTACACATCCGGCTGACCCGGCAGTAACAATCGCAGAGGTGCTCCCTTTACCTCCTAGCCGAACAATCGGGAACGTAGGGGTAAGCACAGGAGCCAGGCAACCCAGCTTGGCTAAAACTTAAGTCATATCGATGCATATAATGGTGAACAAAAGGTACATGTGGAAGTTTGACACATGTGCTGGGCATGAAGCCCAGATAAGTAAGCTTCTGGTAAAGAAGCCCCCAGGTATAATGAGTGCGGATAGCACATCAAGTGTGTGCGAACAATGCGCAAATAGGCCTCTAAGGGTTTTTATGAAAGAGGTGAGAGATAAGAGAGAAATAGAAAGACGGCTGAAGTGTAAAAATATGGACGGGGGAAGGAAACGAACTCTTAGTCTGGCGCTAGGCGTAGAATCGTCGGAGGCGGGCTGCGTTCCATGGGTTCGGCTCGAGTCGGTTGTCCGATGCATTTCACAGACGGTACGCTCCGCCAGTCAGGACTTGATCGATAATGAAGGGGCCCTCCCATTTGGGCTTGAGCTTGTCCTTTTTCTTGTCCGGCAGGCGTAGAACTAGTTCGCCAACATTGTAAGTCTTAGCCCGTACTTCTCTGCTTTGATATCTTCGAGCCTGCTGTTGATAGAATGCGGAACGAGCCTTGGCGACATCGCGTTCTTCCTCCAATGCGTCCAAGCTATCCTGCCGATCCAGCTCGGCTTCTCTTTCTTCGTACATGCGCACTCGAGGTGAGTCATGAATGATGTCGCAGGGCAAAACTGCCGCTGCGCCGTATACCATGAAAAATGGTGTGAATCCGGTAGTACGGTTGGGCGTTGTCCGCAGCCCCCAGAGTACAGAGTCAAGCTCCTCTACCCAGTGCGTGCCAGATTCCGTAAGGGACCGCACTAGTCTGGGTTTGATGCCGCTCATTATTAGACCATTTGCTTGTTCCACTTGACCGTTGGTTTGAGGATGATAGACTGAAGCGTAATCGAGCTTAATGCCCATATTTTTGCACCATAATTTAACCTCGTCGGCCGTGAAGTTCGTGGCATTATCGGTAATGATGCTATGGGGGACACCATAATGGTGTACTACCCCGGATATGAAGTCTATCACTGGTCCGGACTCTGCCGTTTTAACTGGCTTGGCCTCTATCCATTTGGTGAATTTGTCCACCATGACCAATAGGTACCTTTGCTTGTGGGTTCCCCCTTTAAGGGGTCCAACCATGTCAAGCCCCCAGACCGCGAATGGCCAGGTAATGGGTATAGTTTTGAGGGCGGTGGGTGGCATATGGCTCTAATTAGCAAAGAGCTGACAACCGACGCATCTTTGGACTAAGTCCTGAGCATCTTTCCGGGCCGTCGGCCAATAAAATCATGTACGGAATGCCTTGCCTACCAGGGCCCGGGCTGCGGCGTGGTGTCCGCCTAGTCCGGAACGAATTTCAGACAGAAGGATTGGCCCTTCCTCTTCGGAGATACACCTTTGAAGGACTCCGGTTGTGCTTTTCTTGTAAGGTTCCCCTCATGGACCTTGTTGGCTTTAGACCGCCGAATTATGCAGCGAGCCTCGTTTTGGTCTTCGGGAAGCTCCTGCCTAATCAGGTAGGCTAGGAATGGTTCTGTCCACGGGGCAATTACTGCCATTATTTCGTGGGCTGAAGGCGTTATTTCATCGGCTGGGTTGCCGATTATGTCAGATTGTTCTGTGTTGGGTGGTGCGGCTGCTTTCGGGTTGTTATTTCCGGACTCCTCTTCCCATAGTACGGATGTCTTGAAGAGCCGTTCCAGGAGGATGTTTGGAGGGACAACGTCGCGTTTCGCACCGATGCATGCCAATACGTCAGCTGCTTGGTTATTATCCCGGGCTACGTGGTGGAATTCAAGTCCTTCGAACCGGGCTGACATTTTTAGGACAACATTACGATAGGCTGCCATCTTCGGATCCTTGGCGTCAAAGTCTCCATTTACTTGGGATATTGTGAGGTTTGAATCCCCGTGCACCTCTAGGCGTTGAATGCCCATGGAGATTGCCATCCGGAGGCCATGTAGGAGGGCCTCATATTCGGCTGCATTGTTGTAGTTCGTGTACATTATCTGAAGTACGTATTGGACTGTATCCCCGGTTGGGGACGTCAATACGACGCCAGTCCCCAAGCCGGCCAACATTTTGGAGCCGTCGAAATGCATAGTACAATTGGAGTATGCGCCGTACTCTTTAGGGAGTTCGGCTTCAGTCCATTCAGCGACAAAGTCAGCCAAGACTTGTGACTTTATGGCTCGCCGAGGTTTGTAAGTTATATCGAATGGTAAGAGCTCAATGGCCCATTTTGCAATCCTGCCCATTGCGTCGCGGTTGTTTATAATGTCGTTGAGGGGCACTTCGGAGGCCACTGTTATCGAACACTCTTGAAAGTAGTGTCGGAGCTTCCGGGATGCCATGAACACTGCGTACGCTATCTTTTGATAGTGCGGGTAACGGGACTTGCAGGGAGTTAAGAAAGTGGATACGTAGTATACTGGCTTTTGAAGAGGGAATTTATGCCCTTCTATTTCTCGTTCGACGACGAGTACCGCGCTTACAACTTGATGTGTTGCCGCGATGTATAACATTATTGGTTCGCCCAGGTTAGGCGCGGCCAGGACCGGATTTGTTGCCAATATGGCTTTTATTTCTTCGAGTCCGACAGTGGCAGCATCCGTCCACTCGAAGTGTTCGGTGCGCCTGAGGAGGCGATAGAGGGGCAATGCCTTTTCTCCCAAATGGGAGATAAAGCGGCTTAGAGCCGCCACGCATCCAGTCAATTTTTGTATTTGTTTGATGTCTTTTGGAATATCCAGCTGTGACAGAGCTCGGATCTTGGCTGGGTTTGCTTCAATTCCTCTACCGGATACAATGAAGCCCAGGAGCTTTCCTGCTGGTACGCCCAAAACGCATTTTTCCGGATTCAGCTTAATGTCATATGCTCGGAGGTTGTCGAACGTGAGCCTCAAATCGTCTACTAGGGTTTCGACGTGTCTGGTTTTGACAACTACGTCGTCTACATATGCCTCTACTGTTTTGCCGATCTGGGTAGCCATACATGTCTGAATCATGCGCTGATATGTTGCGCCGGCGTTTTTGAGTCCGAAGGGTATCGTGTTGAAGCAGAATGGTCCACATGGAGTAATGAATGCCGTTGCGGCTTGGTCTGCCTCCGCCATCTTAATTTGATGGTAGCCGGAGTATGCGTCAAGGAAGCACAATGAATCGTGCCCTGCAGTAGCATCAATTATTTGGTCGATGCAGGGAAGGGGGAAGGGGTCCTTTGGGCAGGCCTTGTTGAGGTCTTTAAAATCAACACATAGGCGCCAGGATTTATCCTTCTTTGGTACCATTACTAGGTTTGCTAGCCAGTCCGGATGTTTGATGTCTCTGATGAATCCGGCTTCCAGTAGTTTGGCTAGCTCTTCTCCCATTGCCTGTCTTTTGGGTTCAGAAAATCGCCGAAGAGCCTGTTTGACTGGCTTGAATCCTTTTAGGATGTTTAGGCTGTGTTCTGCCAATCTGCGTGGGATTCCTGGCATGTCTGAAGGGTGCCAGGCAAAGATGTCCCAATTTTCCTGAAGGAATTCTCGCAATGCGGCATCTAAATCAGGGTTCAGCTGTGCCCCGATGGAGGCCGTCTTTGTTGGGTCCGTTGGATGGACCTGGAATTTGACTATTTCATCCACTGGTTTAAAAGAGGTGGACTTGGGTCTCTTATCGAGTATCACATCGTCCCTATTCACCGTAGAGCGCAACGCAGTAAGTTCCTCTGCCGCTAGGGCTTTGGATAGTGCCTCTAGGGCTAATGCGGCTGTCTTGTTTTTGGCGCGGAGTGCTATGTCGGGATCACTAACGAGAGTGATTATTCCGCCGGGCCCAGGCATCTTAAGCTTCATGTAACCATAGTGGGGTATTGCTTGAAAAATTGTGAATGCCTCTTGTCCTAATATAGAGTGATATCCGCTGCTGAACGGGGCCACTTGGAACGTTACCTCTTCGGAACTGTAATTGTCCGGCGAGCCGAACACCACATCAAGTGTGATTTTTCCTGTGCAGCGCGCTTCCTGACTAGGGATTATTCCTCTAAAGGTTGTGCTGCTTCGCTCAATGCGGCTCCAGTCTATTTCCATTTTTTGAAGAGTTTCCTCGTAGATGAAGTTTAGTCCGCTGCCGCCATCCATGAGTACCTTGGTAAGACGAAAGCCATCCACTATTGGACTGAGGACCAATGCGGCTGGTTCTTGGGCTGTTCTGAACTTAGGTTCGTCGCTGGCGTTGAAGGTGATGGCCGTGTCACTCCATGGATTTGTTGTCGCTACTTGGTAGACTTCGGCGAGTGTCCCGATGTTTTGAATAGTGGACGGCTTTCGCCTTACTAAGGTACTCATGGATGGCGGCAGCGGATTAAACCTCATCTATGAGGAAACCCTTCAAAAAATGGAAATAGACTGGAGCCGAATTGAGCGAAGCAGCACAACCTTTAGAGGAATAATCCCTAGTCAGGAAGCACGCTGCACAGGAAAAATTACACTGGATGTGGTGTTCGGCTCGCCGGACAATTACAGGTCCAAGGAGGTCACGTTCCAAGTGGCCCCGTTCAGCAGCGGATATCATGCTTTATTAGGGAGAGAGGCATTCACAATTTTTCAAGCTATACCCCATTACGGGTACATGAAGCTCAAAATGCCCGGCCCCAACGGAATCATCACTCTTGTTAGTGATCCGGACATAGCACTCCGCGCCGAAAATAAGACAGCCTCACTAGCCCTAGAGGCACTATCCGAAGCCCTAGCGGCAGAGGAACTCACTACGCTGCGCTCCACGGTGAAAAGGGACGATGTGATACTCGATAAGAGATCCAAGTCCACCTCTTTTAAGCCAGCGGACGAAATAGTCAAATTCCAAGTCCATCCAACGGACCCCACAAAGACGGCCTCCATTGGGGCACAATTAAACCCTGATGTAGACGTCGCACTACGAGAATTCCTTCAGGAAAATTGGGACATCTTTGCCTGGCACCCTTCAGACATGCCAGGAATCCCACGCAGGTTGGCAGAGCACAGCCTAAATATCCTAAAAGGATTCAAGCCAGACAAACAGGCTCTTTGGCGATTTTCCGAACCCAAAAGACAGGCAATGGGAGAGGAGCTAGCCAAACTATTAAAAGCCGGATTCATCAGAGACATAAAACATCCGGACTGGCTAGCAAACCTGGTAATGGTACCAAAGAAGGACAAATCCTGGCGCCTGTGTGTCGATTTCAAGGACCTTAACAAGGCTTGTCCAAAGGATCCTTTCCCCCTGCCCCGCATCAATAAAATTATCGATGCTACAGCAGGGCACAATTCATTGTGCTTCCTCGACGCATACTCCGGCTACCATGAAATCAAGATGGCGGAGACAGACCAAGCCGCAACAGCATTCATTACTCCATACGGACCATTCTGCTTCAACACAATGCCCTTCGGGCTCAAAAACGCCGGTGCAACATATCAGCGCATGATTTAGACATGTCTGGCAACCCAGATCGGCAAAACAGTGGAGGCATACGTAGAAAATGTGGTTGTCAAGTCTAAACATGTCGAAACTCTAGTAGACAATTTGAGGCTCACATTTGACAACCTCCGAGAATATGACATTAAGCTCAACACGGAAAAATGCGTTTTCGGCGTACCAGCCGGAAAGCTCTTGGGCTTCATTGTATCCGGTAGAGGAATTGAAGCAAACCCAGCCAAGATCCGAGCTCTGTCATAGTTGGATATCCCAAAAGACCTCAAACAAATACAAAAATTGACTGGATGCGTGGAGGCTCTAAGCCGCTTCATCCCCCGCTTGGGAGAAAAGGCATTACCCCTGTATCGCCTCCTTCGACGCACCGAACACTTTGAATGGACGGATGCCGCCACGGCCGGACTCGAAGAAATAAAGGCCATATTGGCTACAAATCTGGTCCTGACCGTGCCCAACTTGGGCGAACCAATGTTATTATACATCGCGGCAACACATCAAGTGGTAAGCGCGGTGCTCGTCGTCGAACGAGAAACGGAAGGACACAAATTCCCTCCTCAAAAACCAGTATACTACGTATCCACTATCCTAACTCCATGCAAGTCCCGGTATCCACATTATCAAAAGATAGCGTACACGGTGTTCATGGCATCCCGGAAGCTGCGACACTACTTTCAAGTGTTTGATAACAATAGCCTCCGAAGTACCCCTCAACGACATTATAAACAACCGGGACGCGACTGGCAGGATTGCAAAATGGGCCATTGAGCTCCTACCATTCGACATAACCTACAAACCACGGCGAGCTATAAAGTCGCAAGTTTGGCCGCCTTCATCGCCGAATGGACCGAAGCCGAACTCCCTAAAGAGTACGGCGCATACACCAATTGGATCATGCACTTCGACGGCTCCAAAATGTTGGCCGGCCTGGGGGATGGCATCGTCCTGACGTCCCCAACCGGTGACATAGTCCAATACGTACTCCAGATAATGTACACGGACTCCAACAATGCAGCCGAATACGAGGCCCTTCTACATAGTCTTCGGATGGCAATCTCCATGGGCATTCAACGCCTAGAGGTCCGCGGGGATTCAAACCTCGCAATATCCCAAATAAATGGAGACTTTGACGCCAAGGATCCTAAAATGGCAGCCTACCGTTACGCCGTCTTAAAAATGCTAGCTCGGTTCGAAGGACTCGAATTCCACCATGTAGCCCGGGATAATAACCAGGCGGCCGATGTGTTGGCATGCATCGACGCAAAGGGCGACGCCATCCCTCCCAACATCTTCCTGGAGCGGCTTTTTAAGCCATCCGTATTATGGGAAGGGGAGTCCGGAAACAACAACCCGGAACCAACCGCACCGCCCAACACCGAACATTCTGACACAATCGGTGGCTCAGCCAATGAAATAACACCTTCAGCCCACGAAATAATGGCAGTCATTGCCCCGTGGATGGAACCATTCCTAGCCTACTTAATCAGGCAGGAACTCCACGAAGACCAAAACAAGGCACGCTGCATAGTTCGGTGATCTAAAGCCTACAAGGTCCATGAGGGAGAACTTTATAAGAAAAGCACAACCGGACTCCTTCAAAGGTGCATCTCCGAAGAGGAGGGGCGAAATGTTCTGGCTGAAATAAACGCCGGACTCGGCGGGCACCATGCCGTAGCCCGGCCCTTGTAGGCAAGGCCTTCCATACAGGATTTTATTGGCGACAGCCCAGGCAGATGCTCAGGACTTAGTCCAACGATGCGTCGGTTGCCAGATCTTTGCTAATCAGACCACATGCCACCCACCACCCTCAAAACTATACCCATCACCTGGCCGTTCGCGGTCTGGGGGCTTGACATGGTTGGACCCCTTAAAGGGGGAACCCACAAGCAAAAAATACCTATTGGTCATGGTGGACAAATTCACCAAATGGATAGAGGCCAAGCCAGTTAAAACGTCCAAATCCGGACCTGTGATAGACTTCATATCTGGGGTAGTACACCGTTACGGCGTCCCCCATAGCATCATCACTGATAACGACATGAACTTCACGGCCGACGAGGTTAAACTCTGGTGCAAAAATATGGGCATCAAGCTCGACTATGCTTCAGTCTATCACCCTGAAACTAACGGTCAAGTCGAACGAGCAAATGGTCTAATCATGAGCGGCATCAAACCCAGACTAGTGCGGTCCCTTAAGGAATCTAACATGCACTGGGTAGAGGAGCTCGACTCCGTACTCTGGGGGCTGCGGACCACGCCAAACCGCACTACCGGATTCACACCATTTTTTATGGTATACGGCGCAGAGGCAGTTTTGCCCTGCGACATAATTCATGACTCACCTCGCGTGCGCATGTATGAAGAAAGAGAAGCCAAGCTGGATCGGCAGGACAGTTTGGACGCCTTAGAAGAGGAGCATGACGTGGCAAAAGCTTGTTCCGCATTCTACCGACAAAAGGCTCGAATATATCAAAGCAGAGAAGTACGGGCCAAAACTTACAATGTTGGCGAACTAGTTCTACGCCTGGCGGACAAGAAAAAGGACAAGTGTCGGTGTCAAAACCGGCGGATCTCGGGTAGGGGGTCCCGAACTATGCGTCTAGGCGGATGGTAACAGGAGATGAGGGACACGATGTTTTTACCCAGGTTCGGGCCCTCTTAATTGATGTAAAACCCTACGTCCTGCTTGATTAATATTGATGATATGGGTAGTACAAGAGTGGATCTACCATGAGATCAAGGAGGCTAAACCCTAAAGCTAGCCTATGGTATGATTGTTGTAATGTATGTTGTGTCCTACGGACTAAAGCCCTCCGGTTTATATAGACACCGGAGGAGGCTAGGGTTACACAGAGTCGGTTACAATGGTAGGAGATCTACATATCCGTATCGCCAAGCTTTCCTTCCACGCCAAGGAAAGTCCCATCCGGACACGTGACGGAGTCTTCAATCTTGTATCTTCGTAGTCTTGGAATCCGGCGGACGATGATAGTCCGGCTGTCCGGACACCCCCTAGTCCAGGACTCCCTCAGTAGCCCCTGAACCAGGCTTCAATGACGATAAGTCCGGCGCGCATAATGTTCGACATTGCAAGGCGGGTTCCTCCCTTGAATAATCCAGAGAAGATCATGAACACCAGGATAGTGTCCGGCTCTGCAAAATAAATTCCACATTCCACCATAGAGAGAATAAAATGTACACTAGTCCAATCTGCTGACGTATTATGTGGCGTGACATCACACCACTACCAAGCCACAACATACATTACAACAATCATACCATAGGCTAGCTTTAGGGTTTAGCCTCCTTGATCTTGTGGTAGATCCACTCTTGTACTACCCATATCATCAATATTAATCAAGCAGGACGTAGGGTTTTACCTCCATCGAGAGGGCCCGAACCTGGGTAAAAACATCGTGTCCCTCGTCTCCTGTTACCATCTGCCTAGACGCACAGTTCGGGAGCCCCTACCCGAGATCCGCCATTTTTGACACCGACATTGGTGCTTTCATTGAGAGTTCCTCTGTGTCGTCACCGATAGGCTTGATGGCATCTACAACCAACGACGCTGTCCTAGGTGAGACTTTTCTCCCTGGACAGATCTTCGTGTTCGGCGGCTTCGCACTGCGGGCTAATTCGCTTGGCCATCTGGAGCAAATCGAAAGCTACGCCCCTGGCCGTCAGGTCAGATTCGGAAGCCTAAACTTCACGGCCGATGTCCGCGGAGACTTGATCTTCGACAGACTCGAGCCACAGCCGAGCGCGCCGCACTGTGACGATGTGCATGATCTAGCTCTGCCGCCGAACAGTGCCTTTGTGGCCGCACATGAATCCGCTTCGGCCATCAGTCTGGAGCCGATCGCCCAGATCGAGGATCGGTGGATAGACGCCGCCTTGGGGGCTTCAACTTCCACGGTGATGGAGCCGAACATTAATCTTGTCCCCCGCGAAACTCGTGATTCCGAGGTGTCGGACTCCTTGCCGGACTCCGAACCTCCCGCTCCCCTACCAATCGGTTCGGATTGGGTGCCGGTTATGGAATTCACCGCCACGGACATCCTAAATTCGCTAAAGCACCTCTCGTTATCAGGAGAGTCCTGGCCGGACGATGGCCAGGATGGTTGGGGTACGGACGACGAAGAAATTCAGAGCCCACCCACCACCCACTTTGTAGCCACTGTCGACGATCTAACCGACATGCTAGACTATGACTCCGAAGACATCAACGGAATAGACGACGATGCCGGAGAAGAACAAGAAACAGAGGCTATAAGGCACGGGAGGACCACCTCGTCATATGACATATACATGGTGGATACCCCAAAGGAGAGCGATAACGAGGACCAACGGGCCGCGGCAGAAGATAACCCCGCCGATAAACAACCGAAACGGCGACGCAGACGCCGCCCTAAGTCCCGCCTCGACGACAACAACGCTCCCAAGGAGCCCGTAATACAGCAGGGCTCACAAGTGGACGACAAACATACAGATAAGCAACCGTCCGAACATGACGAGTCAGATAATCAGTCCAGGCCCGGCGAAAACGATAGTTCGGACGATCTCATGCCGGACACGCCGCCGGAGAGCAAAAACCTTTGGAAAAGACTCGTCAACACTGCAAGAAGCCTGAAGAAGGAAAAGCGGAAGCTCAAAACAGCGGAAGACACACTCAGAATGAGATGGAGCAAAGTTCTCAAAACCGCGGATAAATACGGCAATGGCCACCAATCAAAGAGCTACCCGAAGCGCAAGCTGCTACTAGAATTCGACGAGGAGGCCGTAGAGCCTCCACCGTCAAAAAATAAAGGGGCTGCCTGGTCGGATAGACGGCCAGATGATAGGCCAAATTGTGAAAGCGGCGCCGCACATAAACCAACTAATGAACCTGGAAAGACAGATGGCCCAGCCAGGTCCATCTACGGGCCAAAGAAGAAGGCCCCAGGAAGCAAGGCAACACGTCAAGTGTTCGAAGATAGCGGCACACCCAAATAGAGGGGCGCCGCACACCCACTATGTTTCACCGATGAGGTGCTGGACCATGAATTCCCAGCAGGATTTAAACCGATAAACATAGAGGCCTACGATGGAACAACAGACCCTGGAGTCTGGATAGAAGATTACATACTACATATACACATGGCCAGCGGAGATGATCTCCACGCCATAAAATACCTACCCCTCAAGCTCAAAGGGCCAGCCTGCCATTGGCTTAAAAGCCTCCCAGAAAACACTATGGGAAGTTGGGAAGAGCTCGAGGAAGCGTTTAGAGCAAATTTTCAAGGGACTTATGTCCGCCCTCCGGACGCAGATGATCTAAGTCATATAACTCAACAGCCCGGAGAGTCGGCACGCAAATTCTGGAACATGTTCCTCACCAAAAAGAACCAAATAGTCGACTGTCCGGACGCCGAAGCCTTAGCAGCTTTTAAACACAATGTCCGAGACGAATGGCTTGCCAGACACCTCGGCCAAGAAAAACCGAGGACAATATCCGTGCTAACAAGCCTCATGACCCGCTTCTGTGCGGGAGAGGATAGCTGGCTAGCAAGATGCAGTACCAGCGACCCAAGTACATCCGAGATAAGAGATGGAAACGGAAAATCACGGCGCAGAAAAGAGCAGCGCTGGAATAAAGAGAAAAGCCCTTTGGCGACATCCTAAATTCGCCCCGAGGCCAAGGATGCCTGCTCTGCAATGCGGGCCATGAGGGAGGAGCTGCGCCAGGCCGGAGATATCGTGGTTGGCAAGCCTTATCTGCTGCGTCGCCGGTTTATGGATCGAAATTTGCTCAATTTGACCGGCTGTGGAGTCCGGAGGATCCGTATATGGACTTAGCGGCAAGTGCGGCTAATGCTGTTGAGCACTTCCGGAGCCAAAAGGATCACAAGACGGAAGAGCTATTTTGGTCTCAATTCCATAGTCCGGATCGCTCACTTCCGTTGACCGACCGGTTGGCCAAATGGGCCGAGCTGAATAGGTTGTCCGGACTTGCCATGACAGACATCGTGGCTCATGTCTGGCCAGAGAGGCCCAAGGCGACGAGCTACTTCGGCTTACTGCAGCAATTCCTTGGAGCGGTGCCGAATATCAAGGAGATGAAGCGGTCGGCCTCCATCGAGGGCGCGCGGATGGCTCTTGCCCGCGTGAAGGCGCATTGGACGGAGATGGATGCCACCGCTGTTGCCGCCCAGGGCTCGGATGAAAACCGGCTCCCCGCCGAGCACTATTTCGGGGAAGTTATGCGTGGCGCTCGTGTAATAGAGTCGCAGTGCTCAAAAAATGTCATGTTCAAATGAACGTTTTAGCTTGTAAAATGATGATTATGCTATAACTGCTTTTTATACTTGTGCGTCCCAAGTAGTAAAACTTCTCCTATGCGGCCGTTTACATATACACTTGTATAACCTGAAAGATTGCAGTCTTCGGCTTCAGCCCCCACGCACAAGGTGCGGGGGTGTTCGCAAAAATAGCGCGTTTTCACACTTAATCCGACGTCTCGGTCCTGTTAAGGAGGTGGTAGCGTAGCAAACGAGGCAATCCGGACTATAATGCTTTATCACTTTCACTTAGCCAGTGGAGTTCGAGGGTGGGGCTATGATATAGCCCCTTGGGGCACCGCACTTCTTCGAGTTCGGGGCGCGTGTGTGCCTGACCGGGAAACGGTCCTTCGTCAAAGCGGGGAATTCTAAACATTCCGGTGGTCGATCGAGTGGTTGACCAGTCTCTCGCTATATCATGACAGTCAGTTTTTGGCTTTCTCTACTGAGGTGCTCGCCCAGCCGAACTGGGGCACAATCGCAGTAGTTCTCCTGGTGCCGCGTTAGCCGATGATACGGAACGTAAGGCAGCAAAACACAGGAGCCGGGCAAACCCAACATTTGACCAAAGACATGATTCGGAGCTGATGCATATAATGCCTAACTCGAGACGCCGAACACTCCCTGAGGTGTTCGGTCTTTATAATAATTGGCAGAACAATGCCCTAAGCCCCTGGTGTCCAGGTACGAGCATGGTCTTCTGACGCGGCCGATGCCAAAACGTCAGGCTCCGCTTTGGCTATAGGAAGAAACCAAGGGAGAATAACAACAAGAGACAGTAAAAAAGGTTTACGCAGGGTCTTAATCTGAAAAGAATCCTCACAACGGGTCCCTACTGCACGTCTGCGCCTGTGTCTCCGTTGCGCCGTTATCCTGGACGGGTATGCACGTTGTTCATCTGTAAAAAGAGAGGAACACTTACTTTGAAAACAATTCGTGCGAAAAATATATGTGTAAAAGAAGAAATATAAATAAGTAAAGCGGGGTTTGTATGAACCCGCGGTTGTTTGTGCGCGCAGCCCCCTGTGAAGAGGTGTGCGGCTAGGGAACCCCTAGCCTGCTGAAGCCGGACTCGCCTATCCGAGTCCGGGGTCTTTGAGTGACCCTCGCACTGAAATGATGCCACGCGGACCGGGCATCTTGAGTGTAAGAGACGCGTAATGCGGTATGGCGTTGAAACAGACAAAAGCCTTTCGTCCCAAGAGTGCTTGATATCCACTTTTAAATGGGACGATGTGAAAAATTAGTTTTTCGCGCCGAAAATTGTTCGGTGATCTGAACACGACTTCTAGTAATAGGGAGCCTGTGCACTTGGCGTAAGGGCCTGGCGTCACTCCTTTGAAGGAAGTGCGGTTGTGTCGAATTTTGGTAGGGTCTATCCCCATCTGAAGGATTGTGTTTGAATACAGCAGGTTTAAGTCGCTGCCTCCGTCCATTAGGACTTTAGTGAATTGTAGTCCGTCTATTATGGGATTCAATATCAGGGGAGTCTGTCCCGCGTTTCGAACGCTTCTGGAATAGTCCAGGTGGTCGAAAGTGATTGGTTTTGATATCCAATCTCTATGGTCTGCTGGGTTGGACCGCGCGAAGCTCTTTTTAGAAAGTGTCGCACTATTTTTCCATATTATCACATGAAGTGAATTTACTGCTTTGACCCCTTGTGGGAAAGTCTTTTGTTTTCCGGTGCTCTGCTGGTGGGGTTTATCGTCTTTGCTTGACGCGTCGAACCCCTTGTGTTTGGCGTTTAGTCGGTCGGACTGTTTAAAAACCCAACAATCCCGATGGGTGTGGTTTGCAGGCCTTCCGGGGGTGCTGTGGATTTGACATATCCGACCCAAAATCTTGTTTAAGTTGGACAGCTCATCGCCATCATCCTTAAGAGGCGATGTTTTTTTGTTTGGCCGCGAGCTTTTGAATCCGGCGTTGACTGCCGTGCTCTTTGGGCTTTTCTCTTTATTCCGACGCTGCTCTTTTTTGCGCCGTGATTTTCCTTTTCCATCTCTTATCTCGGATGTACTTGGGTCGCTGGTGCTGCATCTTTCTAGCCAGCTATACTCTCCCGCGCAGAAGCGGGTCATGAGACTTGTTAGCGCGGACATTGTCCTCGGTTTTTCTTGGCCGAGGTGTCTGGCAAGCTATTCGTCTCAGACATTGTGTTTAAAAGCTGCTAAGGCTTCGGCGTCCGGACAGTCGACTATTTGGTTCTTTTTGGTGAGGAACCTGTTCCAGAATTTGCGCGCCGACTCTCCGGGCTGTTGAGTTATTTGACTTAGATCATCTGCATCCGGAGGGCGGACATAAGTCCCTTGAAAATTTGCTCTAAACGCTTCCTCGAGCTCTTCCCAACTTCCCACAGTGTTTTCTGGGAGGCTTTTAAGCCAATGGCGGGCTGGCCCTTTGAGCTTGAGGGGTTGGTATTTTATGGCGTGGAGATCATCTCCTCTGGCCATGTGTATATGTAGTATGTAATCTTCTATCCAGACTCCAGGGTCTGTTGTTCCATCGTAGGGCTCTATGTTTATGGGTTTAAATCCTGCTGGGAATTCATGGTCCAGCACCTCATCGGTGAAACATAGTGGGTGTGCGGCGCCCCTGTATTTGGGTGTGCCGCTATCTTCGGACACTTGACGTGTTGCCTTGCTTCCTGGGGCCTTCTTCTTTGGCCCGTAGATGGACCTGGCTGGGCCATCTGTCTTTCCAGGTTCATTAGTTGGTTTATGTGCGGCGCCACTTTCACAATTTGGCCTATCATCTGGCCGTCTATCCGACCAGGCAGCCCCTTTATTTTTTGACGGTGGAGGCTCTACGGCCTCCTCGTCGAATTCTGGTAGCAGCTTGCGCTTCGGGTAGCTCTTTGATTGGTGGCCATTGCCGTATTTATCCGCGGTTTTGAGCACTTTGCTCCATCTCATTCTGAGTGTGTCTTCCGCTGTTTTGAGCTTCCGCTTTTCCTTCTTCAGGCTTCTTGCAGTGTTGACGAGTCTTTTCCGAAGGTTTTGCTCTCCGGCGGCGTGTCCGGCATGAGATCGTCCGGACTATCGTTTTCGCCGGGCCTGGACTGATTATCTGACTCGTCATGTTCGGACGGTTTCTTATCTGTATGTTCGTCGTCCACTTGTGAGCCCTGCTGTATTACGGGATCCTTGGGAGCGTTGTTGTCGTTGAGGCGGGACTTAGGGCGGCGTCTGCGTCGCTGTTTCGGTTGTTTATCGGCGGGGTTATCTTCTGCCGCGGCCCGTTGGTCCTCGTTATCGCTCTCCTTTGGGGTATCCACCATGTATATCTCATATGACGAGGTGGTCCTCCCGTGCCTTATAGGCTCTGTTTCTTGTTCGTCTCCGGCATTGTCGTCTATTCCGTTGATGTCTTCGGAGTCATAGTCTAGCATGTCGGTTAGATCATCGACAGTGGCTACAAAGTGGGTGGTGGGTGGGCTCTGAATTTCTTTGTCGCCGTACCCCAACCATCCTGGCCATAGTCCGGCCAGGACTCTCCTGATAACGAGAGGTGCTTTAGCGAATTTAGGATGTCGCCAAAGGGAGAGTGTTGGAGGATGTCCGCGGCTGTGAATTCCATAACCGGCGCCCAATCCGAACCGATTGGTAGGGGCGCGGGAGGTTCGCAGTCCGGCAAGGAGTCTGGCACCTTGGAATCACGAGTTTCGCGGGGGACAAGATTAATGTTCGGCTCCATCGCCATGGAAGTTGAAGCCCCCGAGGCGGCGTCTATCCACCGATCCTCGATCTGGGCGATCGGCTCCGGACTGATGGCCGAAGAGGATTCATGTGCGGCCACAAAGGCATTGTTCGGCGGCAGAGCTAGATCATGCACATCGTCACAGTGCGGCGCGCTCGGCTGTGGCTCGAGTATGTCGAAGATCAAGTCTCCGCGGACATCGGCCATGAAGTTTAGGCTTCCGAATCTGACCTGACGGCCAGGGGCGTAGCTTTCGATCTGCTCCAGATGGCCAAGCGAATTAGCCCGCAGTGCGAAGCCGCCGAACAGGAAGATCTGTCCAGGGAGAAAAGTCTCGCCTAGGACAGCGTCGTTGGTTGTAGATGCCATCAAGCCTATCGGTGACGACACAGACGAACTATCAATGAAAGCACCAATGTCGGTGTCAAAACCGGCGGATCTCGGGTAGGGGGTCCCGAACTGTGCGTCTAGGCGGATGGTAACAGGAGACGAGGGACACGATGTTTTTACCCAGGTTCGGGCCCTCTCGATGGAGGTAAAACCCTACGTCCTGCTTGATTAATATTGATGAGATGGGTAGTACAAGAGTGGATCTACCACGAGATCAAGGAGGCTAAACCCTAAAGCTAGCCTATGGTATGATTGTTGTAATGTATGTTGTGTCCTACGGACTAAAGCCCTCCGGTTTATATAGACACCGGAGGAGGCTAGGGTTACACAGAGTCGGTTACAATGGTAGGAGATCTACATATCCGTATCGCCAAGCTTGCCTTCCACGCCAAGGAAAGTCCCATCCGGACACGGGACGGAGTCTTCAATCTTGTATCTTCGTAGTCTTGGAATCCGGCGGACGATGATAGTCCGGCTGTCCGGACACCCCCTAGTCCAGGACTCCCTCAGTAGCCCCTGAACCAGGCTTCAATGACGATAAGTCCGGCGCGCATAATGTTCAGCATTGCAAGGCGGGTTCCTCCCTTGAATAATCCAGAGAAGATCATGAACACCAGGATAGTGTCCGGCTCTGCAAAATAAATTCCACATTCCACCGTAGAGAGAATAAAATGTACAGTAGTCCAATATGCTGACGTATTATGTGGCGTGACATCACACCACTACCAAGCCACTGTTTGAATCGTTTTTTACTTATACCACCTCAGCACGTTTAGCGAAGCGGTTTCCTTGGCATGTCTTGTCGAAGCAGAGATCGTGTTGCCCTTATTCCGGGATTCTCATCAATACGTGCGTGGGTAACCCAACCGTTCCCGTCGCCACGCCTCCTCTATCGAAGGTGAATCCCAAACGGTCACGGAGACGGCTCTTGGTATTTTTCCCCTTCATAAGAGAGCCAAGGCTCGTCCTTATTCTTCAGTCTCACATCGAATCTCCTCTTGCTCCCAGTTCCAACACCTAGAACCTCAGATTCGAGCGCTTCGGATTCTCAACCATGTCCGGCTCCGACCTCCAGGGCCGGTGGATGCCCTCCTCCGTCACGGAGGAGGACATATTTAAGTTACGTGAGGCCAAGTACCTGGCCTACGAGGTTTCGCACAGGTTGCCCGCCCAAGGGCAGGCCGTGCCCGCCCCCGAGCCCGGTGAGTTCGTTGTCTTCGTATCCCACCTCCGTCGGGGTTTAGGCTTCCCGATGGACCCCTTCGTGAGAGGGCTCATGTTCTACTACGGGCTGGACTTTCACGGCTTGGCTCCAGAGTCCATCCTCCACATCTCCGCATTCATTATCGTCTGCGAAGCCTTCCTCCGCGTCACTCCCCACTTCGGTCTGTGGCTGAAGACCTTCAATGTGGAGCCGAAGATGATCGGGGGGCGTCAAGCGGAGTGCGGCGGGGCGGCCATAAGCAAAAAGGCCAATGCCCCGTGGCCCGAGGGTTCCCTCCAAGAGGAACTCGGACTGTGGCAGCAGGAGTGGTTCTATATCACCGCTCCGAAGGGCAGCAAGCAAAAGCCGCCGCCTTCATTCCGCCCGGGACCTCCATGCCGACTGATGTCATGGGTCAACCAAGGGCTCAATTGGGGGCCATCCGAAGACGTGCCCTTATTGCAGGGCCGAATTCGAGACCTCCAGGCGAGGGAGATCAATCTGATTGTGGTGATGCAGGTTATGCTAATCAGGCATCTTCTGCCCTGCAAACGTCGTCCACTCCGTCTATGGGAGTTCAACCCGGAGGGACCTCGGATTCTCCAACACATCATGGGTGCAACACCCGTGGAGATGTACAAGTTGTTCTTTCGGACCACAGGTAGCATGCCCGGAATTGGCCGAGGACGTAGGCCTAAGCCGCAATCGCTCGGATACTCAGGTAAATAGCTCAGAGTCCGGACGCTCTGTTTATCTTCTTTTCTAGAGTTCGCCTCCTGACCCATTACTCTTCACAGGAATGGGTAGCACAATCGAGGCTGATAAGGTGGCCGGCCCCCTCCCAGAGACCGCACTGGAGCCCGTGCTGGTCAGAATGTTGGAGGTCGCGCCCATGGAAGGGAGCGATGGGGAAAATAGAGGAGCTATTATTTTGCCCAAAGGGGCGTCTGAAGAGAGGGGAATCAAAAACCCCTCCTTCCAGTGGGAGAAGAGGACCGCCTCCGAAGATCCGGAGGCCAAAGCCCGTAAGCGGGGGAAGAGATCTTAACCGGGGGGTCCGGCGTCCGGGGAGAATCCGGACGTACAATCATCGCCAATGGGTCAGCCCTCCAGCGAGCCGTGAGTATGAAAAGGGGAGTTAATTAGTAAGGAAATACCTCCATTTGTGCTTCTGTGGGTAACCGAAATATTTATCTTGCAGTTCGGATCTGCAGCCTTCTCAGATGAGTTCATCTTCGGGGGACCTTCTTCCGGAGATGATGGAGAGCGAAACACCTCCGTCTGCTGCGCCGTCAGATAAGGCAGGCGAGCCTGAAGTATCGTCATGGAGGGTATCCCCGAGTCTGGAGGGGCCAGAGAGTTCAGCACCCGCTAGTATCCGGCCGGGAGAACTGAAGAATCTGCTTGAGAGGGCGTCCATCACAGAAGATCACCGTGCGTTGATGTGTATGGTGATTGGAAGGATTTCGTCCGCCGAGAGCGGATTGCACAATGCCACTATGAGTTTGCTGGCGGGGTTTGAGGTACGCGAGAATGACGCATCCCTTTGTCTATTAACAGTTTTGCACATAAAAATGCGCCCTGTATAGATAGTAGCCCCTGAGACTCGGTAGGTTGTCGAAAACGACAGCGTGCCGAGGATCGAAATCGTAAGTAATGAATGCCGTCATTCCTATGCAGGTGGCGGATAGTCCGAGGGCTAGCCGGACTAGTGGAGTTGCCGAGTTGATGCGGCAACTTGACGTTTTGCCCTGCGACATAATTCATGACTCACCTCGCATGCGCATGTACAAAGAAAGAGAAGCCAAGCTGGATCGGCAGGACAGTTTGGACGCCTTAGAAGAGGAGCATGATGTGGCAAAAGCTCGTTCCGCATTCTACCAACAGCAGGCTCGAAGATATCAAAGCAGAGAAGTATGGGCCAAAACTTACAATGTTGGGGAACTAGTTCTACGCCTGGCGGACAAGAAAAAGGACAAGCTCAAGCCCAAATGGGAAGGTCCCTTCATCGTCAACTAGGTCCTGGCTGGCGGAGCGTACCGTCTGCGAAATGCATCGGATAACCGTCTCGTGCCAAATCCATGGAACACATCCCGTCTTCATAGATTCTACGCCTAGCGCCGGACTCTGAGTTCGTCTCCCTCCCCCGTCTATATTTTCTAATTTAATTGTCTTTTATTTTCCCCCCTCTCTTTTTCCTTTTTCCTTTATCACGGGCCTTCGGTGGCTCGTTTGCGCATTGTTCGCACACACTTGACGTGCTATCCGCACTCATTATACCTGGGGGCTTCTTTAACAAAAGCTTATTTATACGGGCCATATACCCAACACATGTGTCACACTTCTGCATGTGCCTTTTATTCACCATTATATGCATCGATATGACTTAAGTTTTGGCCAAGCTGGGCTGCCTAGCTCCTGTGCTTACCCCTGCGTTCCCGATTGTTCGGCTAGGAGGTAAAGGGAGCACCTCTGCGATTGTTACTGCCGGGTCAGCCGGATGTGTACCTCAGACTGGGTGAAGCCGAAAGCTAGCGTTCATAAGGGAATATTCGGTCGGTGAATCGAAAGATGATTTCTTACCTATTTATTTATCTGCCCCCAGATGCTTTCCTGCTTTTTTCGCAGCCCGGACATGCACTTTAGTGCAAGCCTCCCAGGGAAAGGAACCCCTAACGGAACTATTCTCCTTGGAAGATGTTTCTTACTAACCATGTAATATAACATAACTAGTTGGGCACTTGTCTGATAAAGCACTAATGACCCCTACGCCTGGTCTCCATGCATGCCCCGGTTTCTTACATAACCGTGAGGGTATTCGGACACACTCCGGACTGTCGGGTCCCGAGGTTGAAGCGAAAAGGTCCGCAAAGACAAACGATCTACAATCCGGCTAGAAGGCATTTTCAATGTCATTTTAAATTACACAGTCAAGCTGACTGACGGTATTCCTCTTCGATACCATCTAATAAACTGTCTAGTTTACAGTCCCGCTATGAATATTTTGCGGCCAACTCCACTTGGTCGTACACTAAGCTCATAGGGATCTCCTTCCCATCAGGCCCCACAGGTCCGACCTCGGCCATGTGGTTTGGGTCAGCCTTCGCATACCGTGTCTTTACCATGGCCCAGGCCTCCCTGGCGCCTTGACGGCAGGCCGATATCTTCCATAGATGGAAGCGCCGCCGTGCTCCCTGAAGCTTCTCCGAAAGCTCTCCAAGACCTTCGGGCAGGGACATGGAAGGCCACAAGGCCTGGGCGACCCCGCTCATCACCTGCCGAACTCGTTCGTGCAGTTGCAGCAGCTCGGGAAGTAGGTCAACCATTGAACCGGGCATTTCCTCCGCAGGACGACCTGTGAGTACGCCTACAGACATATTTCCTGTCAATCGACTTATTCGCCGAACTCTTCTTTTCAAAAAAGTTTGCTCAAGCACTTACTATAAATGCTGCGACGAAGCCGCCGATTCTCCTTCACGGAGTCAGACAGCTGGACCCAAACATCTTTTATTACCTCGCCCAGCTGATTGTTAGCATTGTGGAGTTTGTTCCTCTCTTGCTGCACCCTCATAAGCACCTTCTCGCCGGCCTTCAGCTGGCGTAGTAGCTGTTGCTTGTCCGGATCAAGTCCAGTGCCATCTGCAATATTATTGTCAGACTTATACACACGCCGCACTTCATAAACTACTTATCTTTCGAAGTATGTATTACCGGAGGGGGTCGCTGTGGCTCCCCTGCGGCGGCTAGTGCGGCTTCAAGTTGGGCCTTGCACTCTTGAAGCTCCTGGGACAGGTGGGTATTCTTCTCCACGAGGTCCTGCATAACAAATGATCCTTAAATCAGTTATTCTAACTATTTTAAGTCTCGGGGGCCACTGGCATATATAACTGTCAAAATTCCTCACCCGTATGTCTTTTACATACTGCTCCATGGCTCTGGCTAGACCATCTTGAGCAGCACGGAGGTGCGCATCACCCGAATTAAAGGCATTTAACGCCTCGGGGGAGAAGCATGCGTCACGAAGAATTGTCCAGCGGCGTTTGTGATTCATGGCGCTCTCCACCTCAGATCTGGTGGCGGACAACCTGTCGGCGTCCTCCGTTGGAGGAGCACCCGACGCGCGCCTCGCGTTCGCCTCCCCCTCCGGACCTGGTGTTGGAGCCTATCTGGCGGAGTCTCGATTGGCAACCTCTCCGGACACAGTCCGGCGAGCACTCTTTCTCCTGGAAAAATCATGAGCGTTAGTATTTCTTCCAGGAATCTTTTCCGGAAACATGGGGCGCACCGTACCGTTGCGGTGACGTCTCGATTCGCGCCACACTTCTTTTCCTCCTGCTGGGCCGAGCTGCCCCTCGCTGGTCAGTCGCCGCAGGTTCGGCTTCCCGACTTAAAGGCACCTCCTACGGAGCACCGTTGGTATACAGTGGTCAGAAGTAAGCATGGATGAGTAACGAATTCAGGACTCCGGTCACAGTTACCTGGGATGCCGGAGATAACCCAGGGTAGTCGGCCGTGATGGCGACCGAAGCATTGTCCATGCTAAGTTGGTGGGACACCCCATCGATCAGCTCCACCTTTATGTCCGGATCCTCTACGGAGGCCGGATCAAGGGATCGTTCCGGATCCTCGGGCTGTGGAGTCAGGCTGTGTATGCCCTCTACGTCCCGGCACAGTTCCTGCGTCGAAGTCGCAAAGTGAGACACTTAACTTTGGGAATATGGATCGGATGGATAAACGTCCGCTTACCCAGCTCCGAGGGTTATTCATGGAGAATCCATTCAATGGACTCGTGCGGAGGAAGTCCTCATTCTCCCCCTTGTACAAGCCGGACAGGATCTTCACCAGATCCGCAACCGATTCCGGCCCCTTACGGCCATGACGGGTGGCGTCATCCTCCCCGTTGAAATCCCACATGGGGTGGCCCCTATATTGGAGCAGCTGCACCCCTCGCATGATGCACGTGGCCATGACTCCAATCATGGTCAATCCGGAATGAGCCAGTAACCTTATTCGGCCCATCAGATATTGAACATCCCTATCATTCTCCCATCGAGGGCTCCGCGGGCGCCAACTCAGGCGTTTCTTCAGAGGAGCGTTGCTGAACTCTGGGAGGCCTATCCGAACTGGGTCCGGTAGTGGGGCATCTTCCATATAAAACCATTCTGAAGGCCAGTCTTCAGACGCCTTCTTCAGGGTTCTGGATAGATATCCGGTCCCGGCAATGCGCCATATTTCGGCTCCGCCCACTTGATATATCGACCCCTCATGAGAACGGGGTACGAGGCAAAACAATCTCTTCCACAGCGTGAAATGGGCCTCGATGCCCAAGAACAGCTCGCAAAGGGCCACGAAGCCCGCGATGTGCAGGATGGAGGCAGTCGTAAGGTGGTGAAGCTGGAGCCCATAGAACTCCAGGAACCCCCGGAGAAACGGATGTATGGAAAATCCGAGTCCCCTTATTAGATAAGGGACGAAGCATACCCGCTCTCCTTTGGAGGGATTGGGGACGCTCTCCGCCTGCTTTCCACCCTTGTAGGTGGCCAGTCTGGCTCGAACTGGAACCATAAAGGCTGGAGGAAGATATCCCTCTGCTTGGAGCATCACTAGCTCGCTATGCGGGACTGAACATCTCCCCCAATCTCCTGGCTGAGGGCTGGGAACGCGAGAGGAGGAGCCGCGTCGACTGTCCATGATGGAGTGGATCTTTTGTCAGAGGCACTTCGATGAACACTCACGGAAGGAGGATGGTGTGATTCAGATCTAGATCCTTGCCCCTCTTATAGGCTGCTTATTCGCGCAGCTACGGGGTAAAATGTAAAAATACCCTGGCTTTTCGCATTCATACGACAAGTGGGAGAGGGCCATTATTGGACGTGGAAGCCAAGGAGCACAATATTTATAAGGAAGCCGGACACTATTCGGCAAGCACATGGAACTTGGAGGAGAACCCGCCTTGCAATGCCGAAGACAATATGTGCGCCGAACTCATCGTCATTGAAGCCTGGTTCGGGGGCTACTGAGGGAGTCCTGGACTAGGGGGTGTCTGGATAGCCGAACTATCATTGGCCGGACTAAAAGACTATGAAGATACAAGATTGAAGACTCCGTCCCGTGTTCGGATGGGAGTTTCCTTGGCGTGGAAGGCAAGCTTGGCGATACGGATATGTAGATCTCCTACCATTGTAACCGACTCTATGTAACCCTAGCCCTCTCCGGTGTCTATATAAACCGGAAAGTTTTAGTCCGTAGGACGAACAACAACCATACCATAGGCTAGCTTCTAGGGTTTAGCCTCGTTGATCTCGTGGTAGATCCACTCTTGTACTACCCATATGATCAATATCAATCAAGCAGGAGTAGGGTTTTACCTCCATCGAGAGGCCCGAACCTGGGTAAAAACATCGTGTCCCTTGTCTCCTGTTACCATCCGCCTAGATGCACAGTTCGGGACCCCCTACCCGAGATCCGCCGGTTTTGACACCGACACATGGGTACTGGCTTCCCAAGTGGACCAATGTTTCTTCATTACCGACCCTTCAAAGCCCAGTCGTGTTGTCGTGAGGAGAGGCGAAAGGAAGATCAACATAATGGATGGAGTAGCCAATGAGCAAGACTTCGACAAGTACAGCGACCCAAAGATCGAACATGACGACGACGATGAAGTAGCAGCACACACCACAAGAAGAAGCAGGACCACCCGACCTAAAGGACGTCCGTTCCATAGAAGAACTCCATTTGCGAAAAAGAAGGGCAAGAAGATAGTGAACAGATAGCTAGCTAAGATCGATTGTATTTAAATCGTAGTCTTCATTTCTCGATTGTATTTCATGGGAACTTTTTGATATCATGAATATTTTTAAATTTCATGGGCACTTTTTGAATTCACGAGGACACTCGATCTCGATTCCCCTCCATCTCGATCTCGATTCCCCCTCCATCTCGATCTCGATCCCCGGCCCTCTATCTCGATCGCTATCCCCCTCCATCTCGATCTCGATCCCACCCGCACCCTCCCCCGCTAGCTCCGCCGCTGCCACCGACCCACCGCACCCTCCCCCGCTCCACCGCCGCCGACGAGCACCCGCCCCCCCCCCGCACC
>NC_041383.1:716157031-716157539 GCF_002162155.2 Triticum dicoccoides
GCCGCCGATGATATATTCAAGTAACAAATTTGATGATATTTTTTAAAAAATTATTACTGTTTTTATAAAAAAATATTACTGTTTCATATTCATATTCATTTTCTAAAAATAATAATAATAAAGTGTAGACTACAATTGTTGTTAAACAACAATTATTACTATTTTTATAAAGAAATATTACTGTTTCATATTCATATTCATTTTAAAAAAAATTAATAACAATAAAACATACTAATGGCGCACCGGCCGAGTGGTGCGCCATTGCTATCAAAAAAAATATTTCTAATGGCGCACCGACGGGTGGTGCGCCATTGCTATTAAAAAAAGATTTCTAATGGCGCACCGACGGGTGGTGCGCCATTAGTAAGCTTCCCCGCTAGCTAATTCCTCCCTCTCCCTCGCCAGATCCCCTTCATCCATCTCTCCGTCACCAGAACCACCCGCGCGCTAACCCGACCCACGATGTCGCCGCCCCGACCCTCGCGGGACTCCACCCCCGCCGCCCCCG
>NC_041383.1:716157794-716168948 GCF_002162155.2 Triticum dicoccoides
CCCGACCCTCCTCCTCCCCTTGCCCCCCGCCTGCGCAGCTGACGGCCCCTTCTCTGTCTCGCAGGGCAAGGTCTCCGGCGCCTCTATGACACCGACGCCTCCACCGTCTACGGCGTCTGCGCCTTCTTCCACCTCCGGCCACCGCGGCCTCACCATTGATGCACTTCACCTCGTCAACCCCGGCCCCGCACGAGCTCGCCGGCGTCTTCCTCTCGGTGAGCTACACCGGTTCCCCTCCCCCCTCGTCCCCTGGCCGCGCCCTAGCCCCTGGCCCCGCCCAGGCGCACTCACCGCATCGCGACTGCATCGGGTATTAGAGGGCATTGGGCCGTAGTCATGTAGATCATCAGTCAGGAACAAAGTTTTGTTTAGTTTGGTTGTTGGATTTGATAGAGAAGTAGTCTCTACCCAGCATGTATGATGACACACAGCACTTGACATGCAGATGAAAACACTGGATTAAAGATCTGGTGCTGGTTACTGGTGTCCATGTGTTGTGTATGTTCATGCTTACAGTTGTTTACATTAAAGCTTTATCCATGATGGTTGCTAATGATATGCCTATCTTTGCTTGTAATAATATATGCATTATCTGGAGTGCATTAAATTCTAGTCACGTTGCTCTTATCTGAACATAAATGTGTAGAGTGGAGAGTCCATAACAGTTTGGCTAAGCATTTGCAACATTACGCCTGTCATGTTTCCATGCCAAACCTGGTATTTGAAGTTTTTTCTAAATCAGGATCACAAACTAATTTTGCAATCATCCTGTTGTTACTTTTGTTCTTACATTGTTATGGTGAAATGATTTACCTATTAATTGCAACATGCTTGTTTTGATTTTTTGCAATCTAGTCATAATTATTGTCTCTTTTATGTAATGGTTACCAAAGTAGAATATTTTGAGGTTACCAAAGTAGATTTATCCCTAGTAAGAGGTAATAGCATTCTAATTGTTGACACTTCTCTACAAATGGGTGTTTAGCATCACATTGTTAGGAAGTCTACCCTTTCATCTCAGCTTATAAGGCATGCATGTAGTTCTAGGTTGACAATTTAACTAGCTAAATATGTATTATATTGTATGTGATGAAAAATATATGTTTAGAAACTACATCCTCTTGAGAATCCAATGATATGCATGTCTAGGTTGAAAATTTTACTAGCTAAACTTGGTATGAGTGCTAGCCTGTGATTTTCAGTTGCTATTGTAGGCTGGGCAACCTATGTCCTCGCTGTTCCTGTATGAACAGTTGCTTTCTTGGTAGTATTAAAAGAAGCAGTGAGAATAGTGCCGTTCTAAACTGAGATTTATCTGCTAATTTCTGATATGTTCTCCGGTTGCTCACAGTGAGGCATGCGGCTGTGTATTCCCTTTGTTGATGTTTCTTGTTGATGTTGAACGCATGTGACAAGCCATCCTGCTCTTTGAGTTTATTCTTTAGTCTATAGCCTGAACAAGTGATCATAAGTTGCAACATCATTTGTTACACGCGACAAGGCTGTCAGTAATTTCTCAGTCCAGTAACAGAAGTCCTTGTGTGCATGTATTTACTTTTTAGCTCTGTGATGTTGTTAATAGCTCAAGTAGCATGGGCATTATCTGGTTCTATGTGTGGTTATGGACTGTTATGAGTTTGGTTGTGTGTTACAATTAGCAAATTTTGTCTTGTTGGGTTGTGTAGTGACTTGCAAAGATGATGATCATCTTGCTAGTTTGCTGGGTTTTGTCTCCGACCATTGTGTCGTGATGATATTGCAAGTACCCCGAGAGGCCCTTGAGTTTGCCGGAATGTAGATTAACTTCCGTTCCGGCAAATTCGGGTACTCCATATGTCCTATTTTCAGTAAAGGTCATGCTGAAATTTTCCGTGAATTTTAGCATGACTTTGCTAAAAATAGGACATATGGGGTACTTGCGACTAATGCATGGGCCGGGGTATCTTGGTACTTAGTTAAGTAGGATCAAGTGCCCCGTCATTCTTGCTGCATTAAACCATAGGTGGCAATAGAGCCAAGTGATTAGGCCCAACTTAGAATTCGGCTTAGCATCGATAACCCCTAGATGATAAACCCAACATAGCAGGTGGCAATAGAGCCAAGTGATTAGTGCCAAGTGATTAGGCCCAACCTAGGGTGCCTCGGGATCGATAAACCCTAAATGATGAAAACTTAACTTGGCTGCCCCGGATGCCTTGGTGTCGATGAGAACCTAAATGATGTACGCTTAGGGTGCCTCGGCGTCGACAGACCCTAAATGATAAAAGCTTAGCTTTTAGGATGCCTTGGTGTCGACAAACCCTAAATGATGATACTATGATCTTGTTCCTTGACAATAACCAACTTTTTGACCAAACTTTTTTCCTATTTAGAGCGAAACATGGCCGACAACGATGAGGCCGGCGGTTCAGGCGGCAAGCAATTCTGGGAGCTGTCCCAGGAGTTGGAGAAAGAACATCACAGCTATGAGGACACCGCGGAAGACACCGATCCTGACTACACAACACCTAGTGGCATCGGGGATGACACCACTGATGGCGCCACCGAGGATGCCACCACTAATGATGGCGGCGCACACACAGATGGCAGCCAACCGAAGAGGCAACGGAAGGACCGGCGCCCGAGCGTGCTCGGCACCGTCAGGGAGGAATTTACTGAAGTGGACTCCGACGGGAATCCGACGGCGCCCAAACAAGTAGTCAAGGGGTACTCGGTTCAGCTCGGGTGCATTCTCCGGAGCACCGTCTTGAGCAACACCGAGAACCTAAGGCATAAGGACCACGGGAATTTGCGCAACCTCCTCTTCACAAAGCTGCATGAACGATACAAGTTCCCCGCTGAGTTTGCAAACACACGCCTCTCAGGGAATAAAGTGAACAGTACCCCCCTCACGAGGATGAGCACGGCCCTGTCTACTTGGAGAAGCACGGTGAAGGCAATGATTGACAAAGGTGGTAGTTATGACAAGATCAAGGTGAAATATCCTTTGATGAGCGAAGATGAGTACAAGGAGTTCAAGATCAAGTGCGAGGGCATCACAACCTCCGAATCAAGTCAGTGGGGGAAAGAAATGCGGAAGTTGAACTTAGGGGTCCACCAACTCGGTCCCGGCGGTTACAGAGTGGCGGAGCCTATATGGTACAAGGAGGACGCGAAGCCTGCCGAGCAAGGCCTACCGCCCCGCTTTGAGAAATACCGTGACAAGCAGACCAGGAACTTTCTCAGGGCCCGGTACAAGGAGGACCCGGTAATAAAGGAGCTTACCACGGATCCGAAGATCAGGGCGCTCGAGCTTGTTTTGGTAAGGAATACACCCCCGCGTAATTAGCTCCATATGGTTGCATTCTAATTAATCCCCAATATTTCTAAATGGTTCACGTTCCTTCCACAGGACACTGAAAGCAGTAGCGCGGGGTTGTCTCAGAGCTCCCCTTTTGACACCCCTTTAAATAGGGCGTTGAACGTAATGAAAAACAAGGATAAGCTCAGTAAGCCGACGTCAGCTGGTCGTGTGGCCGGCAAAGGCTTGTCCATAAAATGGTCGTCATACTATACCACTGGTGGGCGAAAGGAGAAAAAGACCAGCTTGGAAAGCCAGTCGCGCGAGGTTGAAGCACTCAAGGCACAAGTGGCGCGGATTCTGGAGCTTGTCCAAGGGCAAGCTGAACAACAACTGGGAACGAAGCTCAATGCCATGGTGCCTACATTGATTCATGGGCTGACGTCGTGGATTGCGGGCGGCCAACAGGGGCCTCCCTCGGTTCCCAGCTTCACGGCCAGCAACTCGGACAGCGCGCAGGCGGCGCCATTGGTGTCTCCAGCGGCGCCATTGGTGTCTCTGGTGGAGGCGGTATTCGTGTCTCCGGCGCCGACATGGGCATTGGAGCTTAATGCACCCGGGTGTATGCCGGCCGGCACCTCGCCAGCAAGCGGCCCCTCCGTCAGTTACACGCCCGCCGTTGGCGGTGCCTCGACATTAGCCGAGCTCGACGGCATCACGGTAACTAAGCCTCTCGGCCGATGACTTCATCTCCTTGCCTTTGACTGGGCATCCCTGACACCCTACATGTTTTCGCAGGGCGCCGCCGATGTTCCTTGCACTCTTCTGCACTTCGTGGGCGGCAAGTTGGTCGATGTTGCCAAGGGCATAATCGTTCAACTAGGCAACCCCATGTTCCACGGTAATCCGATGCCACCCACAGTGTATAGGGTTGAAGTGGTTCGGGTGCTGCCAGGCTGCGACGAGTTGTTACCTCCGATTCGACCCGCTGGGGCCGACGAAGAAGATGAGATGACCCTCAGCGCCTGCGTAAGCTGGCCCCTGCTTTGGCCGAAGAGCCAGATTTGTTTGGGGGCGGGGGACACCACCCCACAGACAAGACCGCCAGTCGTGCCGGCGCCAAGCCATGGCAAGAATGCCACAACGCTACCGGACCTGCCGGACATCCCTATGGCAAAGGATCCGGACATGCATATGGCACAGGATCGGACGACGACAACAACGACGACGGTACATTTACCAACGTCGATAAGTACTTTGCCGAACATGGGTACGCTGACGAGTTCTGCGGGCCTCTTTCTCAAGAACCCAACCAGAACGACCATGATCTAGCTGGTAAGGCAGAGAAATTCAATTGCAACAGGCGTCGTCTGGCGTTCTGTTCTCAGGAGACGCGAAATATTATCAGCCCCAACACGCTCAAGAAGGCGGTCTGTGAGCATAACTCGGTCCTGTTACAGGAGATCAAGAAGAAGGGACGGAATCGAAAGACTAACAAGGGCACCGGTGCGTGCCAGTCGGCACCGAGTTCGATCCGTGCTCAGGACGGGTCAACTTCACCTAAGGATATCTCGAGGAGGGTGCATGTGGCGGGTAGGGCGATGCTACCGAGAAATATGCTCAATGCTGCAACCGGTGCTATGCAGAGTCTGCACGACAGTGTTCTTTCTTTGGAGAAGCGGCATCTTAGAGCGAATGATGTGGCATACCCGGTTTTCGTGGCGAAGGTGCCAGAGGGGAAGGGCTTTGTGGATGGCGACATCGGGGGTACGATCGTCCTATGGTTTGATGACATCTTTGCTATGTTTAACCTTCATCCGCTGCACTACACCTTCGTTCGTCTGTTTTCGCTGAGTATGGAGATGCGGGTCATTAGAGACAAGATCCCGGACATCGTGATAGTCGACCCCTTCTACATGTGTGCCAAGCACTTGAGCAGCGCTGGGGACCGCCAAGTCACGAGTTCACACCTCGAAAGCGTCATTCTAGCAAACCTAGATAAGGATAACTTCCTTGTGGCTTACTTTCCCGAGTAAGTCATCCCTTAACCGCCCCGTAACATATGATTTCTTTGATTTTGATCGTTCTTTTTTTTCTAACATTCCGTGTTCTGTGCAGTGACACACATTGCACACTCATCCTCTTAAGCTCGAAATATTACATGGCCACGTATTTCGACCCGAACCATAACTCCAAGATAGACTACACAAATATCAAGAAAGTTCTTGATGATGTTCTCCCCGGCTACGCCAAATCTGGAGGCACCTTCACCAGGGTAGTTCGTAAGTATGGCAAGCACATGTTCTCCCACAATACGAAGTTCTGCTGCGTCAAGCAGCCGCCTGCCAGTCAGAAGGATGCCTACTACGCCCTCCATCACATGCGGGCGATCGTAAGGGACCATCATCACCTTCTGCTACCAGATAATCTCAAAGATTGGGCCGTGAGCTTGTCGGCAATCCAGGACGCGGACCTCAGACAAGAATTCTTTCGCATCCAGTCGGAGTTTGCGGACATCATCCATCAAGATGTCTTTCATTCCTCGGGGCAGTTCTTCCTCAGATATCAACCGTCCAACAGTGAGATAGCACTACTAGGGAAAAGCCTATACACAGAATCTTAGCAGCAGCGCGGTTCAAAATGGGGCACTGCTGCTAATTAGTTGTAGCGCGTGTTACGTAAACTCGCTACTGATAAGGATTTAGCAGTAGCGCGCTCGGCCAGAAATGCGCTGCTACAAATGTCGACCGACGGTGTTCACCTAACTCTAAGTAGCAGTAGCGCGGTCGAGAGAACAGCGCTACTGCTAAGTATGTAGTAGTAGCGCGCTTTTTTCGAGATTGCTGCTGGTAAGTTTCAAATTGCCACAATTTTTTGTCCTAGTTAGTAGTAGCGCCGTACCGCAAAGCGCGCTGCTGCTAAATGCTTAGCAGCAGCGCATTTTCTCCCCCGCGCTACTGCTAACCCGCACCAACCCAACACCTTTCCCCACCCGTCCCTCCCCTCCCCCTCCTCTTTTCCCTTCCCCTACCTCCCCTTCTCCTCTCTTCCCTCCACCACATGCTCCCACTCTCACTCTTCTTCTTCTCAATACTTCTCCCCCATTACTCTCTCTATTCTCTATCCATCTTCTCTCTCTTCATTACTCCTACATAACTACACCACCTCCATCAATGCATCTCCTTTCTCTTTTTCCTTCCCCCTCCACTAGTTGAAGTTGTCTCCTCCCAAATTAGGTAGCTAGGTAGATGTAGGATTTAGTTAAGTGACCTATTTGCCCCCTAACTAGATCTATCTTTGTCAAGAAGAGCTTTGTGCACTTTTGATCTCCCTACAACATCTCCACTGTGTGCTCGATCTCGATCGAGATAGAGGTGATGAAAATTTCATGCTTTTGCAAAATGGAAATGTGTTTATGTGTGTGTGATATGTTTGTGGAAATTGTGTGTGTGGCATGAGTTGACGCCGCCAAATTGTGCTTTTGAGTTGCCTATGTTTTGCCGAAATGTCGATTTATTTCCGTTTTGGCGAATTCCGGGGAAACTCTAGATCCATATATGTCCTATTTTTAGGGAAGATCATGCCAGAAATTTTTATGACTTTGATGCATGCATGCATTTTTACAATCAATTTTTTTATTATTACCGTGCAGAGTTGACGATGGTCAGTGGAATGATGGTGGACAGGTGGTTGCGGTCGGCGGTGCAAGACATGAAAGAAAATAACCGGACAGAGGTTTTATGTCCGTGTCGAAAATGCAAAGGAATAGTTTGGCTCGACCCCCATCACGATGGTCGTGTGGAAGCGCACCTGCTCATGACTGGTTTCATGGATGGCTATACTCGGTGGATAATTGAAGATGAGGATGACGATGTTGAGGATGCCGACGGGGCAGGCAATGATGACACGGGGCAAGACGAAGAGATGATCGATAATGGCGACGGGGAAGAGGCCGGACATGGCGGCGGAGAAGGGGCCGGACATGGCGGAGGAGAAGGGGCCGGACATGGCGGCGGAGAGAACGACATGGACTCCACACAGCAGAGTTCGTCGGTACTAAGTTCAATTGTGCGGGACCCTCATGTTCAAGCATTGCTTCGCAAGGAGACGAGTACCGAGAGAGCTGCTTCTAGAGAGGAGGCTAAGCTGGAGCAACTGGTGGTAGACTCGAACACTCCATTGTATGATGGTTGCAATCCTGAGGTGACCCGGTTGAGTTTCACGCTCCAACTCGTGAAGACGAAGGCTAAAAACAAATGGACCGACACTAGCCTCGATGAGCATCTCAAGTACCTAAAGGATGTTCTTCCCGCGGGTAATCTATGTCCTACTAGTGTTGATGAGGCCAAGAAGATCGTGTGCCCTCTTGATCTGCCACATGTTAGATACCATGCATGCATCAACGATTGCATAATTTATCGGAAGGAGCACGCGGAAAAAACAAGCTGTCCGGTGTGCAATGCTTCTCGATACAAGAAGGCCGGGAAGAAATGTCCCCAGAAAGTTGTATGGTACTTACCGATCACTCCCCGTCTCCATAGGTATTTTGTAGATCCCAAGGAAGCAAAGCTAATGCGCTGGCACGCGGAGAGGAAGAAGCCCGACGATGGAGATGATCCGAAGCTGAGACACGTGAAGGATGGAAGCCAGTGGAGAGAGTTGAACAACTTCTATCGGTATTTTGAATGTGATGCAAGGAACATCGTGCTCGGCGCGTGTACCGATGGCATGAATCCGTTTGGCAACCAGAACACCAACCATAGTACATGGCCCGTGTTTGTATGGATGTACAACCTCCCCCCTGGTTGTGCATGAAATCGAAGTACATTCACATGAGCATGCTTATTCAAGGGCCGAAACAACTAGGAAATAATATTAATTTGTATCTGGGGCTACTTCAAGAGGAGTTAGACACGTTATGGAAAACACCGGCCAAGACATGGGATGCCAGTAAAGGTGAGTATTTCAACATGAGAGCCGCACTGATCACGACAGTGCAGGACTATCTCGGTTACGGATATGAGGCAGGCCAGGTGTGCCATGGATATTGCGGATGCATGCGGTGCATGGATGATACAACGTCTCAGTAGCTAACGTCAAGGAAAGATGGCGGGTCTGGGAAAATCATGTACATGGGGCATCGATGATGGCTTGAACAGGACGACCCGTGGAGAAACCGTGGAGATCTATTCAATGGTCACGCTGAGCATCGAGGACCTCCATGTAAGTGGAGCGGTGCCGAAATCGATGAGCTGTTGAAAAACTGGAAGGAGTGCCCTGCGCCGGGAAAGACGATGAGAAAGGCGCCGGAGCCGCTGCTGAAGGTATGGAAGACAAGGTCTGTGTTCTGGGACTTGGAGTACTGGCACAAACTCGATACACCTCATTGCCTTGATCAAATGCATATCTGTAAGAATGTCCTTGAGAGCTTGCTCGCAACACTGATGAACATGGCGGATAATACCAAGGATGGGCCGAAGGCAAGAAAAGACTTGCAAGATTTGAAAATCAGGGAAGATCTGCACATGCCGCCCCATAAAATGTCAGACGAGACAGAGACGGAGACAGAGGCACGGGAGAAGACGGGCAAGAAATTAAAGAAAGAGGATTATTGCCCCCCCCCTCTTGCTTCACCTTAAGTCAGGCTGAGATCAATCAATTCTTTAAGTGCCTTACCGGAGTGAAAGTTAGTTCCGGTTACTGTGGCAAGATAAGCAGATATCTAGACACGGACAAGAAAAGGTTCAGCGGGATGAAGTCTCATGACTGTCATGTGATGATGACGCAGATACTACCTGTTTCCCTTAGAGGGATAATGGACAAGCACGTCCGTGACACGCTTATTGGTCTCTACAACTTTTTCGACGTCATCTCTCGAAAGTCGATCAGTGTGAAGCAGCTCCAAAGGCTACAGGAAGAGATCGTTGTGATACTGAATGAGCTTGAGATGTACTTCCTGCCCGTGTTCTTCGACGTGATGGTGCATCTGTGTGTCCATATTGTGGATGACATAATAGACCTGGGGCCATCATTCCTGCACAACATGATGCCATTTGAGAGGATGAATGGGATCATCAAAGGATTCGTTCGTAACATGTCCCGTCTGGATGAAAGCATCGTCCAGGGCTATTTGGCACAAGAGTGCATCTCTTTCTATGAGAATTTTCTATATGGCGCAGACTAGCCGCCTGGTGTTAGTGTTGGTTTGCCCGTTAACAAGCATGATGGGAGGCTCGAAGGAGATGGTCACTGCAACGGTCGCAGGGAACTGCACGTGGCATACTCAGATCGACGCAGCGACTTTGACAGAGCAAACTTGGTAGTGCTACAACACCTAGACGAGGTAGATCCTTTCATGGCACTGCACAAAGAAATTATCGCAAAGAAGTATCGTGACCGGGGGGTATGCAGGACGGACGCCGAAGTTACTAGAGAGCACAACTCCACTTTCCTGCATTGGTTCAAAGAGCATATTATTGCTAATCCCCCGGAGGAGGGCTCTAAGGACGGATTGCTCATATACGCCTTAGCACATGGCCCCTCGCCCAACCTCGTAACCTATCAGGCATATGATATCAACGGATACACGTTCTACACAGAGGCAAAAGATATGGACAGTGATGATCAGAACTCAGGGGTGACGATGGAATGCATGACCGGCAGTGACAACGGCACAACTGAACGATTTTATGGAAGGGTCGAGGAGATCTGGGAGCTTGACTACTCTGGACTGCACAACACGACGATGTTCCGTGTCAGATGGGCTAAGAATGTCGAAAGAGAAAGCCGGATGTTCACTACCATGACTATACCCGAAGCCAAGAGCGCTACCGTGAACGCTATCGCAAAAAACGAGCCATGGGTACACGCTAAGCACGTGACACAATGCTTCTTCATAACTGACCCGCGCAATCCCAGCCGTGTTGTCGTGAGGAGAGGCAAAAGGAACATCATTGGAATGGATGGAGTCGCCAACGAGGAAGACTATGATCAGTACGGCAACCCAATGAGGGAAGATGACGATGATGATGAAGTATACGTCAAAAGAAGAATCAATACTACATTACCTAAGAAAAATTGTACTCCATGGAAAAGGCAAAGTCACAATGAGGGACTCAATTATTCTTCGACGAACAAGAAGGGAAAGAAGCTGACTCAAAAACGAAAACGTCAGCACTGAGGAAATGTATGTTATGGGTCCAATGATGTGTAATATATATATGTTCCTATTTTGTATACACACTTAGCCATTATTATGCATGGGTCCAATGATGTGTAATATATATGTTCCTATTTTGCATACATATTTAACCATCAAATGATGCAATATATATCGCCTCCCTTCGTTCACTGCCCTCGGGAAATAAAAGTGGGATAAAATAAAGGAAAAGAAAAAGGAAAACTGGCAGTAGCGATGGCAGTAGAAGCGCGTTTCTACAAAACCGTTGCAGGTACAGATCTTAGTAGTAGCGTGTTTCCCATAAACCGCTGCAGCTATAGATCATAGTAGTAGCGAGTTTCTCATAAACCGCTGCAGCTACAGATCATAGTAGTAGCGCGTTTCTCCGAAACCGCTGCAGCTACAGAATTTAGTAGCAGCGCGTTTTGACATAAAGCGCTACTGCTACGTTCACTTAACCCAAAATTCTCACTCGCCCTGCTTCATCCCGCCATTTCCCCCCAAATCCCCACTCTCTCTCCCCCGTCGCTCCGCCGTGCCCGACGCCCCCGACTCCGCCGGCGCCGGCGCTAGCCCCGGCGCTCGCCCCCGTCCCGGCCCTCGACCCCGACTCCGGCGCCGGTGCTAGCCCCCGACCATGCCGCTTGCCCCTGACCCAGCCGCTCGCCCCCGACTCCAGCGCCGGCGCTCGCCC
>NC_041383.1:716169315-716248286 GCF_002162155.2 Triticum dicoccoides
GACCCCGGCACGCTCGCCCCCGACCCGTCGGCCCTCGCCTCCCTCCTCTCCCCTGCCGGCCGTCGTCGGGCCTGCCTCCTCGCCCCTGTACTCTCTGTAAACCCCCCCTCTCTGCTAGGGTTCTTCATGTTAATTAATTAGGTTATCTATTTAGTTATGAATTTAGCTAGGTTTCAAAATTAGCTGAATTTATATGGAAATTTGAACTGGACATGTGATATGTGCATATGTCATGTTTTGGACATCTCATGTTTGGAAAATGATCCGAGTGGCCTATGTTACGCCGGAATGTTGATTCATTTCCGTTTCGGTGAATTTTAGGCGCTCGATATGTCCATTTTTTTAGCAAAGGTCATTCCGAAATTTCCCGTGAATAAAGGCATGATTTGTGCTACATAGTTGGCATATCGAGTGCTGGCACATAGATTTCTTTTTATGTCATTTCTCATTTATTCATACTTTTAGAAATAAATGAGGCCACTTAATCATAGGAAACATGTCGAACAACAAAGAAACTGGGCCTTCTGACCAAGATGTAGACGAGATGGATTATGAGGGTGAACAAGAGTACCTCGACTATTTGACTGCTAAGCAAGGTTTGCAGGTCGGCCTCGATGATGGTACTGACGCCGACATCGACACCGACAGCGCCGGCACCGACAGCGCTCGCACCGATGGCGGCACCGAGACCGATGGGGAAGGTACAGGCGGGGAAGGTACCGGCCCCGATGCCGATACCGAAAAGAGGAAGCATAAGAAGCAGAGGATACAAAAACCTAACAAACTAGGGATTGGACGACTTGTGATCACAAAGATGGCACCTGGCAAGTTTGAGCCGTTAGAGCCGGAAGAACCTCGCAAGTGCTATGGGAACCAAGTAGGATGCATCCTACGGGAATGCGCGAGCATCAACGACGATGACTTAAGGAGTAAAGAACATTTGACGCAGTTGCTCCTAACAAAGTTGCACAAGAGATTCAAGTTCCCCGACCGGGATGATAACATAGAACAACCGTGGGATGATCCGAAGATGAAAAAGATTAACCAATCACGCCATGGGCATGTTCAGCAGTGATTTGGCCTCCTGGAAAGGGAGGGTGAAACGAGCTATTGAGGCTGATGAACCCCTGTCCAAGATTCTGGAGGAAAATCCGACACTTACGGAAGAGGAGTTCGAAAAGTTCAAGGACACTTGCACTACCGAGGCAGCCAAGGCTAAGGCTGCGAAATTCAAAAGCCTTCAGCAAAGGAACACAGGGAAGCATCGCCTTGGAAGTCGTGGCTACCTCGGTAAAAGGCCCATATGGGATAAGGAGGACGCGGAACGTGAAGCCGCGGGTCTCCCAGACCCCTTCGCGAAGTTCACCAACCCCTTGGAGCATGACTTCATCAGGGCCCGCTACATATGGGACAAGGAGAAAAAGGTTTTTTACACGGACAAGATCACGAGGAAATTGATTAGACTACTGGAGAAGCAACACCGGCTTGCAGCCGAAAGCCCTACTTCTCCGATGAGGCCCAAGTGGGACACCCCTCTCAACCGGGCCTTGAACGAACTTAAGGGACTCCCGTTGGACCAGTGGCCGCAATATGGTCGTGTGCACGGCGCTGGAGACGGCGCCACGTGGAAGGTGTTTTACAACGACGGCCCGGAGGCCAAGAAGCAGAAAAAGAAGTTTAGTGAGGCGGACATCGATGCAAAGGTGAAGCTTGCGGTCGAGAAAAAAGCAGCTGAGGACGCGAAAAAAGCAGCCGAGGACAAATATGAGTTGCTACAGCAGGTAGTCAATGCAGCTGTAACTGCCTGTAGAAATGATTTCGCTACTAACTTGGTTCCAGTTATCATCAACTGGGCAAAGGAAAATCCAGACAAGACGGTACATGATTTCCCGATGCCCAGTTTCGTTGCGAGCAACTCCATGAAGAACAACACCATCACACCATCACTTGCTCAAGCAACCAGGCCTCCTCTCGCAGCCGCTCCGCATATAGCAGCCCGTCCTCAGTCTCAGGCACGCTAGGCGGGCCTTCGTCTTTGGCTGAGCTCGACGCCGTCACGGTAATTACATGTCGCACCAACATATATATATATATATAGATAATATTCCATTTTTGTTGCCTTTCGGTTGTTTTACACCATAGACATATGTGTTTGCAGGCGGAAGAAACCCCATGCACCATACTCTACTTGATCAAAGGCCAGAAGGTGGACGTGGGAAAGGGGATGATAATGGACCCCTCTCAATGCACATTCCACAACCAGTCGATCCCCGCTGGGCACTTCAGGGTTAGCTTGACCAGTGTGAAATCAGGGCATGAGGATTTGCCTCCTCCAGTACAGCATGTGGGAGCGGACGACGAGACCCCGCCGCGGATTGGACACTGCAAGGGTTGGGTGCTGCTATGGCCGAAGAATCTTATTCGTTTGGAGCCGGCCGAGAGCACACCAATAACTACCACACATCAACAAGCATGTGCGGAGACCACCACCCCACCTACGCAATTACCAGCTCCTGTAGTAGTGCCGGGTGAGAGCAGCAGACGACATGATGAAGGGGGTGCAATAGTACTAGCTGATGTAATTTCTCCTGTAGAACAGAGAATCGATGATGAGACGGAGGTCAACCCTATGGATTACCTCAATACAAACGCGTATGACTGTGACATAGATATGATGAGTCAACCATATAACGAATCGGGCTATCAGCTTGCTAATGATGATATGGATGATATGCCCGGGCAGGGCCGTACCATGGATTGCAAAAAGTCTCTCTTCATGAAATCCTCACAGGACACGCCTGAAGATGCCGCCTCAACACAGGCTCAACTAGCCGGGCGCGAGGGTCGTACAGTACTTATCCCGGGAACACTTGGGCAGGGGTTAAGGAAGGGTCTAGAAGGTGTGCCCGAGAAAAAGGAGAGGAAGAGATCGGGGAAGGTAACTGCCTCCAAACAAGCCAGAGAACAAGCAGCCAGACGATGCATTCTGAAGAGCGTGTACCCGTGAAAGGTGCGGTCATGTTCCATCTCACGGGCGAGCCGATGCTACCGCTGAAACCGCTGGAGGCACTATCAGGGGATCTCAGGAGACTGCACGACCATGTGCTGTCGACTGAGAAAAGCCTACTAGCCTCAAAGGATCCAGGATATCCGACATACGCGGCTCGTGTGCCTGAGGGGAAGTGCTACGTTGACACACGGCCCGCGGAGGTGTTCTTCCTGCGGTTTGACCATATCTTTGAGATGTTTCTAATAAGGTGGCTTGATTTTACTATCGTCCGCCTTTTTGCACTACATATGAGCTCCATCATGAAGAGTGAAGAAGTCTCGCAAATCTGTGTGGCGGATCCGTACTACATGCACGAGTCTTTCTTGAGTCTCGGTGACTTTGAGCGTGAAACTGCTACGGAGTACCTCCAAAACTTCATGGTACACAATAAGGACCGGGAAATTGTCCTCGTGCCTTATCATCCAAAGTAAGTCAGTTCCGGACAACCCTTTCGTACATTTCAATCATTCCTTCTCTCTCATATGGGGAATAATTTGAGGTGTCTTTTCCCCGCAGCAACGGGCGCGCCGTCCTTATCGTTCTTTACCCGCAAGTCTCCCACGCAGTGTATTTTGACCCCTCCAGAGACTACGAGAAAAAGGACTACACCCACATAATGAATATTCTAGATGATGCTCTCCAAGGCTTCAGCTTTAGAGGTGGCCACGTGCATATCAAGAAACAAAGGAACAAGAAGATGGGTTTCGCGCATAAAACTAACTTCTCCTGCATCCATGTCCCAAAACCAAGCAAGAAGGATGGATTCTACATCGTCCATCTCATGATTCAGTTCAACACGGATCACCAAAAGCTTCGCATTAACAGCAGAAATGATGATCATATCCACAAGTGGCTAGAATCTCATGGAGAAGTGAATTATAAACTTAGAGATGACTTCTTTCGCATCCAAAGCAACATTGCGACGATCATCATGAAAGAAGTCGTCGATGAGAAGGGGATGTTCCACCACGGCCCTATATCGCGAACTGACGTCCGAACTCGCATAGGCATGCAACGTCTAGACCTCACGCCGTTCAAGAAGCTAGGGTTCGTCCTCGATGATATGGAAGGATGGAATTTCTACTGATTTATGATGTCGATGATGATGATATGTGTCGGTTGAACTTGTATACTTTTTGTAGCGATGAAACTTTGTGATGTCCATGGTCCCTGCCGAACTTGCGTAACGCTACTTTGTTAGTTTGCGTACGATGACCTGCGTACCTCTAGTTAATTAATTTGCGTACTGTATATGTTGCATATAGTTGCTAACCTTTCTTTTTTGGTGTTGCTCTAGTATATTTTGTTGCATATATATGATTGTACATCCTCTTCATGAACATGCATCTCTAACAGGTACCTAGTTTCTTGATGGCGAGATGGAAATGCTATGTCGTGTACAAAGGGAAGGTTCCGGTGGTGTACAACGAGTGGCATGAGTGTCAGGCGCAAGTGAATGGGTTCACGGGCGCCATCCATAAAGGCTTCAAAAGAAGACAAGAAGGAGAAGCTAGTTACTTGAGGTTCACGCTAGCGCGAGAGAGGACTCGTAACCGCCACCTCATGTACTGCATGGTTCCGCTCTCACTCATAGTGATAGCACTTCTTGCGTATACCTTTGTTTACATGGATGACGTTGTTGTAGTTGCAAGTATTCGAGACTTGCATGTATTGCTATTTTCAAGATGATGACAAGATATCACTTTGTGTTCGATGATGATTATGAAGAGACTATTTGTATGTACATGCTATGATTACATTTGTGGTCTCGCAGGCATTTGTATATGTATCTTGATGACATTTCTATGTGCTAAAGATTCTTCTACAAAGCCGGTTCAAATACAAAACAAATATGCCAAAAAAAACTACTTAAATTAGTAGTAGCGAGTGTACAAAAGTTAGCAGCAGCGCCTCAATAGCAGTAGCACGTCCAGCCAAAGAGCGCTAGCGCTACTAGCGGTAGCGAGCTTCCCACAACCGCGCTGCTGCTACACTTGTGTAGCAGTAGCGCGGGTGCGCACGCGCTACTGCTATGAGTTAGCTGTAGCGCCGTATTAGTAGCGCGGGTACCCGCGCTACTGATACATCTAAAACCCGCGCTGCTGCTAGCCTTTTCCCTAGTAGTGTAGACGGAACGCTACAAATGCAGGCTGACAATGACCGCGATTTCATGACCATCACCACAGATGGCGGCGTCATCCACGCTCCTGTCCGATGAGTCGAGTCGAGAGTAGTGATGTGTAGTTCTGAAGCATTGATTGGCTCATGTTGTAATTAAACTTTAATGAATTCGTATGTCTCTTTGGTTTGGACAGTCGTTCAACTTAGATGTAATCGATGCTATTTATTAGTAGGACCATGAATCGTGCTATTAATGTCTTGATTTTCTCTTCCGATCCTTTTGTTGCATACTTACATATTGCTTATGTATTGTCTGTTGTTTGGCTTGTGCATAGAGATGCCGTCGTATGTCGTGTACAAGGGTAAGGTTCCTGGAGTCTACGACGACTAGGAGGAGTGTCGGAGACAGGTTCACCGTTTCAGCGGTAACAGTTACAAAGGGTACACCACTAGGGCGGAGGCCGAATCTAGATACGCCCGCTATCTAGCGGGAGAGAGGAGGGAGTGTTGGAGGAACCGGATGAAGACCAGTTTGATCGCGATGATGCTCATCGTGATGACCGCAGCTCTCTTCTATGTGATGGTAGTTTAGATGATCAATATCGACTTGTAATGTGAAGACAAACTCGATACTCGCGGTCTTGAGACTTGTAATGTTTTATCTTTGTTCGGTCTTTTGAATTCGGAGACTAATATGATGAATTGTATTCAGAGACTAATCTTCTATTGTATTCGATGAATCTGCTGTTGCTGTGTGCTGCTGTCTATATTCTGTCCAATAATATATTTTGTAACCTATGCAAAAATCAGAAAAGTAAAAAAAACCTAATATTCATACTAATGGCGCATCACCTCAAGGTGCGCCATTAGTATGCCAAAGGATACTAATGGCGCATCACTACAGAGTGCGCCATTAGTGTGACAAAGCACATGGTTACGTATGCCCCCCTGGTAGGCATACTAATGGCGCATTTTGTTCCATACTAATGGCGCACTATGTGGTGTGCCATTAGTATACCAGATACTAATGGCGCACCATTGGTGCGCCATTAGTAAAAAATACTAGTGGCGTGATACTAATGGCGCACCAGCAGTGCGCCATTAGTAGGCAAAACTGGTGCGCCATTAGTAGCCCTTTTCCTAGTAGTGTTCCCTTAAAGAAAGGCATGAAGCACTTTCCAAGTAAGAAAGTCAAATTACCTTATGAATCTATCATGCATGCTACTTATGAATTTAGTGCCAAATTGGCACTCGTTAGATCTATCCTTGTGTTTTATGCCTAGTTAAGGGCGTTAAACGATAGCGCTAGTTGGGAGGCAACCCAATTTTATTTATGTTTTTTGTTTTTGCTCCTGTTTAGTAATAAATCTTGCATCTACCTTCTGTTTAGATGTGTTTTTATCTTTTAGTTAGTGTTTGTGCCAAGTAGAACCTATAGGATAACCTACGACGATAGTTGATTTGATTCTGCTGAAAAACAGAAAGTTTGCACGCACGAATATAATTTTGTTAAATCACAGGAACGTGATTTTGTGTTGATTATTTTTTCTTCTGTTCAATAAACAAATTTTCTAGGACTTCCTATTTTGGTAGGATTTTTAGAGTTCCAGAAGTTTGCTTTACTTACAGATTGCTACAGACTGTTCTGTTTTTGACAGATTCTGTTTTTCGTGTGTTGTTTGCTTATTTCAATGCATCTATGGCTAGTAATTCAGTCTATGAACCATAAAGAAGTAGTAATACAGTAGTTTTAACACCAAAATAAATAAATAATGAGTTCATTGCAGTATTTTATGTGGTTGTTTTGTTTTCTTTCACTAACGGAGCTTATAAGATTTCCTATTGAGTTTTGTGTTGTGAAGTTTTCAAGTTTTGGGTAAAGCTTTTATGGACTATGGAATAAAGGGTGGCAAGAGCCTAAGCTTGGGGAAGCCCAAGGCACCCCAAGATATTCAAGAATAGCCAAAAGCCTAAGATTGGGGATGCCCCGGGAAGGCATCCCCTCTTTCGTCTTCGTTCATTGGTAACTTTACTTGGAGCTATATTTTTATTCGCTACATAATATGTGTTTTGTTTGGAGCGTCATGAATTATATTACTCTTTCCTTTTTAGTTTAACACAATCATCCTTGCTGTACACACCTTTTTGGAGAAGCCTATTTGATTAAAATTTGTTAGAATACTCTATGTGCTTCACTTATATCTTTTGAGCTTGATAGTTTTTGCTCTAGTGCTTCACTTATATCTTTTAGAGCACGGTGGTGTCTTTATTTTGACGAAATTGCTAGTCTCTCATGCTTCACTTATATTATTTTGAGAGACTTTTAGGACAGCATGGTATTTTCTATGGTCATAAAGTTGGTCCTAGAATGATGAGCATCCAAGTTGGGTATAATAAAAACTATCATAGGAAGTGAATTGGATGCTATGATCAACTTGATACTTGATAATTGTTTTGAGATATGGAGGTAGTGATATTAAAGTCATGCTAGTTGGGTGATTATGAATTTAAATAATGCTTGTGTTGAAGTTAGCAAGTCCCTTAGCATGCACGTATGGTTAAAGTTGTGTAACAAATTTGAAACATGAAGTGTACCTAGCTTGTGCATCCTTATGAGTGGCGGTCGGGGACGAGCGATGGTCTTTTCCTACCAATCTACCCCCTTAGGAGCATGCGCGTAGTACTTGGTTTTTGATGACTTCTAAATTTTTGCAGTAAGTATATGAGTTCTTTTGACTAATGTTGAGTCCATTGATTATATGCACTTTTACCTTTCCGCCTTTGCTAGCCTCTTCGGTACCGTGCATTGCCCTTTCTCACCTTGAGAGTTGGTGCAAACTTCGACAGTGCATCCAAACCCCGTGATACGATACGCTCTATCACACATAAACCTCCTTATATCCTCCTCAAAACAGCCACCACCTACCTATTATGGCATTTCCATAGCCATTCCGAGATATATTGCCATGCAACTTTCCACCGTTCCGCTCATCATCATGACATACTTTACTTTTGTCATATTGCCCTTGCATGATCATGTAGTTGACATCGTATTTGTGGCAAAGCCACCATGCATTATTTTTCATACATGTCACTTTTGATTCATTGCACCATCCTGGTACACCCCTGGAGGCATTCATATAGAGTCATATCTTGTTCTAGTTTCGAGTTGTAATTCCTATGTTGTAATCAATAGAATTGTGATGATCATCATTATTAGAACATTGCCAAAGAAAAAAAAAGGCCAAAAGAAAAAAAATAAAGGCCCAAAAGAAAAAAAAGAAAAGAAAAAAAAGAAAAAAAGAAAAATAAAAAAGGAAAAAGAAAAAAATAAATAAAAATGGCAGTGTTACTATCTCTTTTTCCACACTTGTGCTTCAAAGTAGCACCTTGTTTTTCATGTAGTGAGTCTCATATATTGTGCTTCAAAGTAGCACCATGTTTTTCATATAGTGAGTCTCATAAGTTGTCTTTTTCATACTAGTGGGAATTTTTCATTATAGAACTTGGCTTGTATATTCCTACGATGGGCTTCCTAAAATGCCCTAGGTCTTCGTGAGCAAGCAAGTTGGATATACACCCACTAGTTTCTTTTGTTGAGCATTCATTTACAGCTCTAGAGCATCGGTTGCATGGCAATCCCTACTCCTCATGTTGACATCAATTGATGGGCATCTCCATAGCCCGTTGATTATCCTCGTCAATATGAGACTTTCTCCTTTTTTGTTTTATCCACACAATCCCCATCATCCTATTCTATTCCACCCATAGTGCTATATCCATGGTTCACGCTCATGTATTGTGTGAAGGTTGAAAAAGTTTGAGATTATTTAAGTATGAAACAATTGCTTGGCTTGTCATCGGGGGTATAGAAGTTGGGAACATCTTTGTGTGACGAAATGAAGCATAGCCTAACTATATGATTTTGTAGGGATGAACTTTCTTTTGCCATATTATTTTGAGAAGACATGATTACTTTGATTAGTTGGGAACATATTTGTGTGAAGGTTGAAAAAGTTTGAGATTATTTTGAGAAGACATGATTATATGATTTTGTAGGGATGAACTTTCTTCACGCTCATGTTACTATTTCTTTTATCAATATGAACTTTTATTTTGTATTCATTTGGATCTGAACATTCATGCCACAAAAAAGAAAATTACATTATGAATTATGCTAGGTAGCATTCCACATCAAAAATTCTCTTTTTATCATTTACCTACTTGAGGACGAGCAGGAATTAAGCTTGGGGATGCTTGATACGTCTCCAACGTATCTATAATTTTTGATTGTTCCATTCTATTATCTTACCCCTTTTGGATGTCTATCGGCTTTATTTTACACATTTATATCATTTTTGGGAGTAACCTACTAACCGGAGGCCCAGCCCATATTGCTGTTTTTTTGCCTATTTCAGTATTTCGAAGAAAGGAATATCAAACGGAGTCCAAACGGAATGAAACCTTCGGGAGCGTGATTTTTGGAACGAACCTGATCCGGAGAGCTTAGAGTGCAAGTCAAGAAGCTTCCGAGGGCCCCACGAGATAGGGGGCCACGTCCCCCCCCCCAGTAGGGTGCGCCCCCTATCTCGTGGGCCCCTCGGGTGGCCACCGACGTACTTCTTCCTCCTATATATACCTACGTACCCCGAAAACATCCAGGGCACCATGAAACACAATTTCCACTGCCGTAACCTTCTGTATCCATGAGATATCATCTTGGAGCCTTCGCCGGCACTCTGCCGGAGGGGGAATCAACCACAGAGGGCTTCTACATCAACATCCTTGCCCCTCCGATGAGTTGTGAGTAGTTTACCACAGACCTACGAGTCCATAGTTATTAGCTAGATGGCTTCTTCTCTCTTTTCGGATCTCAATACAATGTTCTCCCCCTCTCTTGTGGAGATCTATTTGATGTAAACTCTTTTTGCGGTGTGTTTGTCGAGATCCGATGAATTGTGGGTTTATGATCAAGTTTATCTATGAATAATATTTGAATCTTCTGTAAATTCTTTTATGTATGATTGAGTTATCTTTTCAAGTCTCTTTGAATTATCAGTTTGGTTTGGCCTACTAGATTGATCTTTGTTGCCATGGGGGAAGTGATTAGCTTTGGGTTCAATCTTGCGGTGTCCTTACCCAGTGACAGAAAGGGTTGCAAGGCATGTATTGTATTGTTGCCATCGAGGATAACAAGATGGGGTTTATATCATATTGCATGAGTTTATCCCTCTACATCATGTCATCTTGCTTAATGTGTTACTCTGTTTTTATGAACTTAATACTCTAGATGCAAACAGGAGTCGGTCGATGTGTGGAGTAATAGTAGTAGATGCAGGCAGGAGTCGGTCTACTTGTTATGGACGTGATGCCTATATACATGATCATGCCTAGATAATCTCATAACTATGCGCTTTTCTATCAATTGCTCGACAGTAATTTGTTCACCCACCGTAATACTTATGCTATCTTGAGAGAAGCCTCTAGTGAAACCTATGGCCCCCGGGTCTATCTCTTATCATATTTGCTTTCAATCTACCTTTATTTGCATCTTTAGTTATTGCATCTATATTATAAAATACCAAAAATATATTTATCTTATCATACTATCTTTATCAGATCTCACTTTCGCAAGTGGCCATGAAGGGATTGACAAGCCCTTTATTGCATTGGTTGCGAGTTCTCAGTTTGTTTGTGTAGGTGCGTGGGACTTTTGAGGAGCCTCCTACTAGATTGATACCTTGGTTCTCAAAACTCAGGGAAATACTTACGCTACACTCTACTGCATCAACCTCTCCTCTTCGAGGAAAACCAATGCAAGCTCAAGACGTAGCAGTGTACAGCGGTAGTACAAGGAGGCGCCTTGAGACATTCAAATCTCTATTTTTGTACATATCAACTAAAATTAAGCACCCCAGTTTGCAGAAACGCTTAAACATTAACAGTGGGACTAGTTGATGAAACATACTTTAACAAAGAGAAGCACTTTCTTTATCTACATTGGAAATGAAATGATAGAGATGACACTCACTCTATTTTAACTGTATTATTACTTCATTTTATTAGTGACACTAGGGTCGAGCAGGTGGCAAACAAGGTGTACCGTGCGTTGCTGTTCAACTAAGATCGAGCGTGAAATGTATATCTCTGTTTGCACAAAATAGGTGGAAATGAGGGTGACTAACACGTGATGAAACATGCATCGAATGAAAAGAAGCATGTTCCTTATCTGAATGGCAATCCTAAAAGGACAATAGCAATTTCTAAAGCAGTGGCATTGCTAGATATTAGTGTGGGCATTAGGATTAAGTATGACAACCATTAAATACGACATTACTTTGGGCATGGGAGAGTAGGCGGACCAGGACAGTTGCATTTATAACGAAAAGAACCAACTTATCTTAATGGGAAATTTTAGTAGGACATGTAAAGAAGTGCCATTGGTTCATATTACTGGAGGCATTACATTGAAAACAACATTGGTTTAACGTGTCCTTACTTTTAAAAGTGCGACTGCTACATTTTACCAGTGGCATTAGATAAGAGTGGCTCGGGGTAACAAACATCAGAACAGGATATCTGGATTGGTCCAATTTTTGTTCGGTATAGCCACCTTATATCGTGTGAGGCTACCAAATCTAGTGCTGGACTTACTCTGTTGACCTGTCCCGCAGTCCCCACTTTCTTTCCTTTTTCAACCAATAGATCGGGTTTATATTGAGTTTGTACTGCGTTTCCCTTCATTTCCCTATTAGACCTAGAGACCAGTTGGATAGCCAGTCTCTACTACTTTTCGCCCCCATTATTTCCTCTTTCGACCAAGTCCTAGATTCATGTAGCAAATCCTCCCCCACCCCCACCCCCTTTCTTCCTTGTTCGAACCAAGTAGTACTAGGTTCGAGTGGATGAACTAGTTTTACCTCTTAAATGTAAAAAAATTAGGTGGTTTTCGAACTGCCGATCGATCCTATCTACGAGGGGGCCTGAGAAATAGTAAAAGATACAAATGTAGCAACGTCAGGAGCTCGGGAAGTAGAGCAAGGCCGGTTTTGAAGGAAGGTATACCTGATGGTCGCCGGGATGTCGCTAGGTGGGCGGCGGGTGGCCGGATCTGCCCACACTATGGCAGCGAGGAAGAAGGGGTCGGAGGCCCTCCCTCGCCAGCGGTGCTTGGGAGAGAACGGCAAGGCAGGCTGATCGGGACGTGCCCAGCAGTGGGTAAGAGCCGTCGCCGAGGACGACCGCGTGAACATTGCACCTTCTCACCTTCCCCGGCGGAGAGGATCCGGCTGGATCTGTGACCAGTGGTGAGCAGAGAGAGAGAGAGTGTGTGGCCACCGCTGTCGTGTTTAGATCTGGAGAGGCCGAGACAGTGTGAAGAGAGCAACACTAGCAAGCAAGTGCGGAGGCGCCTGCCTATATAGTGGAGTAGTACTAGCTTTCTTTTGTCTACCGGAGCCGGCTTGACCTCGTCAATGACTGTCGAGAAGTCTTCATGCACGTGACCTGGAGGTGCAGTTCTCGTCATTTTCATCTGAAGCGCCGAATTATAACATATAACACGAAAAAATGCCACATGACAAGAAATCATAACCTCACTGCCCAAAGGAGACAACATGAATTCCGACGGACAAACTAGACGAGGAACAAAGCTCAAATTAAAGATAAACTCGTAGAAAAGGGGTCCGTCGATAGATGTCCTAATTAACATAGCCGGCTTGACCTAGATTGCTGCCGAGTAGTCACTGTTCGTGCATGTGCCCCCAATGACTAGCCCAACTCAGTTGTTGCTGTTTAACCCTCGCAGTGATCCGAAGCACATGACACCTAATTTTGCGAGATGACAAGAAACCTTTTTTTAGATTTCTCACCACAACTACAGCCATGTACAACACAACCTGCACGATATGTAGACGATAGCCAATCCAGGCGTGTCTGCTGGAGTCTGGTCACATGCATGGACGAACTGATCTTCCGTGTCTTGCAGGGATCGTCCAGGCACCAACGTAGTACAACACTTCTCTAGTATTATCGCTTGTCTCCCTCTTCTATTAAGTCACCCAACTTGCGGGGCCGGAGAGTGTGCCTATGGTCGGTTCTCAATTGCCGTCCCACATGTGTGTGCGAACGCAATATGACGCGCGTTCCATTCGAAGAGCAGCGTGCCAGACCGATCGACTGTCTGTGGTGCGACCCGAACGCGACGGGCGTGCTCTATACTCCGTACATGTGTACCGCCGTTTTCTAGACGCTTTGCTCCATGGCGTGGGCGCATCCATGCATACAAAATTTGTATACTGTATACTATTTAAAAGTCGAGGGCAGGGCTTTTCCTGCGCGGTAGGCGGCGGGGCAGTTCCGCCTAGTTGGTTCGACAGAGACGCGAGAAGACGAGGAAGTAGGCTGGTACAAACGTAGGGCTGTGTGATTTGACAGTGAGTTACCGCTGGACAGGTGGGGCCCCGTGATTTGACTTTCCATTATCATTTTAACTACGGCACTACGACCGGCGTGAGTCTCCCGATTCCTGACCACCTCCATACAGGTGCCTCTCCCAATGCTCCACCATGTAGTAGAGGCTGGCTCTTGCATGAGATCCCACTTCTCCACTTTTATCTTGCCTCTCTTTCCTCCACATATGCAAAAATGCCATGTAAAGCGCACTATTGTACTTACTTGCTCCTACAGGTGCTAAGCTTGCCACATAGGCATAAAGTCTGATGTGGAAAGTTAATCAAGAAGAGAGAGACTAGTTTGATGACCCAAGGAAGAAACGGTGCTAAGCGCGTGTACCTAGGTGAAAAGACAATTTTGAGTCTATAGCTAATTATATGAAGCAAACTTAGCAACACCATTTCATTGGAAGAGGTCACTCCTTGGCAAATGCAATAAATACTAGTACTCCATGTGTCCCATAATATAAGAACGATTTTGGCACTACACTAGTGTCAAAAACATTCTTATATTATGGGACGGAGGGAGTATGAAGAAATACACTTATAGCTAACCTTGTGGTAGTATGAGTGACTAAGTGATGACTATGTATGACATGCCAACATCAGATAGCCTAACGCACCATCTTAAATCTCCAAGGGTGCGACCACGCGTGTTACGCGACGATCGTGGTAGGTGCGACCATGATACGGGGTGCTGGCTGATACGTCTCCGACGTATCTATAACTTTTGATTGCTCCATGCTACTTTATCTACTGTTTTGGACTATAATGGGCTTTATTTTCCACATTTATATTATTTTTGGGACTAACCTATTAACCGGAGGCCCAGCCCAGAATTGTTGTTTTTTTCCTATTACAGTATTTCGAAGAAACAGAATATCAAACAGAGTCCAAACGGAATGAAACCTTCGGGAACATGATTTACTCATCAGATAAGACCCAGGAGACTTGGAACCTCCGTCAAGAAAGCCACGAGGCGGTCACGAGGGTGGGGGCGCGCCCCTCCCACCTGGGCGCCCCACCTACCTCATGGGCCCCTCAGAGCACCACCGACGTACTCCTTCCTCCTATATATACCTACGTATCCCTGTATGATCAGAACAGGAGCCAAAAACCTAATTCCACCGCCGCAACCTTCTGTATACATGAGATCCCATCTTGGGGCCTATTCTGGAGCTCCGCCGGAGGGGGCATCCACCACGGAGGGCTTCTACATCATCACCATAGCCCCTCCGATGAAGTGTGAGTAGTTTACTTCAGACCTTCGGGTCCATAGCTAGTATCTAGATGGCTTCTTCTCTCTTTTTGGATATCAATACAATGTTCTCCCCCTCTTTTGTGGAGATCTATTCGATGTAATCTTCTTTTTGCGGTGTGTTTGTTGAGAACGATGAATTGTGGGTTTATGATCCAATATTATCTATGGAAAATATTTGATTCTTCTATGAATTCTTTTATGTATGATTGGGTTATCTTTGCAAGTCTCTTCAAATTATCCATTTGGTTTGGCCAACTAGATTGGTAGTTCTTGCAATGGGAGAAGTGCATGGCTTTGGGTTCAATCTTGCGGTGTCCTTACTCAGTGACAGAAAGAGTTGCAACGCACGTATTGTATTGTTTCCATCGAGGATAACAAGATGGTTTTTTTTATCATATTGCATGAATTTATCCATCTACATCATGTCATCTTGCTTAAAGTGTTACTCTGTTTTTAACTTAATACTCTAGATGCATGCTGGATAGCGGTCGATGAGTGGAGTAATAGTAGTAGATGCAGAATCGTTTCGATCTACTTGTCACGGACGTGATGCCTATATACATGATCATTTCCTAGATATACTCATAACTATGCTCAATTTTGTCAATTGCTCAACAGTAATTTGTTCACCCACTGTAGAATACTTATGCTCTTGAGAGAAGACACTAGTGAAACCTATGGCCCCCGGGTCTATTCTCATCATATCAATCTATATCACTTTATTTACTTGCTTTGTTTTTACTTTACCTTTACTTTTTACTTTGCATCTATCTATCAAAAATATCAAAAATATTATCTCTATCAGATCTCACTCTCATAAGTGGGCCATTTCGGTCCGTTGTGGGACCGCGGCTTGCAAAGAAGGTATTTAGCGCAAAGAACTTCTTCCGATTTGGGGATTCCACTAATTGATAGAAGGAAGTGGATGCGGCAGGATTGGCCCCAATTGAATCACTAGTAAAAGAGATCCATGTGCAGAGACTGTTAGGGAGATGCAGATGGAGGGATGTTTGGATTGCTGCTACCGTGAAGGGATTGACAACCCTTAAGCATTGGTTGCGAGTTGCTATCGTGTTGTGCAGGTACGAGGGACTTGCGCGTGACCTCGTACTGGATTGATACCTTGGTTCTCAAAACCTGAGGGAAATACTTACGCTACTGTGCGGTATCATCCCTTCCTCTTCGAGGAAAACCAATGCAAGCTCGAGACGTATCAATAAGGATTTCTGGCGCCGTTGCCGGGGAGGCTTACGCGAAAGTCAACATACCAAGTACCCATCACAATCCCTATCTCTCGCATTACATTATTTGCCATTTGCCTCTCGTTTTCCTCTCCCCCACTTCACCCTTGCTGTTTTATTCGCCCTCTCTTTTTCGTTCGCCTTCTTCCCGTATGTATCTTTCTTTGTGTTTCCTTGTGCCTTGTATATGCTTGCATCTTCGCTTGCTGAAAACTCTATTGATATGGATCCACTTAAAGTGTTCTACTTGGATATTCTTTGATCCTTATGTGCTCGTGCTGAAACCCCAACTAGCCTAGTTGATGGGAAATCTTTAGGTGAGCATGCTCATTTTGTGCGTTATCGTTTGTCTGAAAAGGGGAGACTCTTACGGTATCATATAAATAGTTTGCTATGCTATTCTGGGAATCTTTGTGAAATGTTGATTTTACTTGTTATCTGAGAACCCAAAAAAACACCTTCCCTACCTATGTGAGTTCAATGATAATGAAATTTTGTCTTCTTATGCAAAAGGTGTTTATAGTTACTATGATATCGAACAAATTGAAGAATTTGTCGTTTTTAAGGGTGCACATGAAGTTGCTTCTTTGATTGAAAAGTATGATTTTACTCTCAACAAATCTAAAAATTCCGTCATACTTAAATATTGCAATGAAAACCTTGCTCATAATGTCTATGTCCAAGAGTTTATTGAAAGAATGACCGTTGCTTTGGAAGAAAATAATGATATGCATGAATCTATAGATAATGATGATTCCGATGATTTAGTTGAAATATCCCTTGATGAACATGATGCTTGCTATTCTTGTGGCCATGATGCCAATATTTATGAAGATGAATTTACTATAGTTCCTTATGTTAAATACGAGATCGTTGCTATTGCACCCATACTTGATAATTCCTTTGATGAAAAGCATGATTGCAATGATTTTATTATAAATTCTTTTGATGTCAATTTTGCTAATAATATGCAAAACCCTGAGCTTGGGTATGCTAGTTTTGCTATGTCCTCTACTTGTTGCAATGATCATGATTGGGGTGATTCTTCTTATGATCTTGAAAATTTATTTAAGCCCCATGATGAATATGAGATTGATAATATTGTTTGCAATAATATTGAAAGTGGGTATTGGAAGAGTGTCAACTTTAGATCCCACATATTTGGATAACATTCAATCTTATGAAATTTTTTATAAAAGTGGGCTTGGAGAAATCATGACTTTAGTTAATGATAATCCCACTATTTTGGAAGAGTGTCAACTTTGCATACATGTGGATCATGTTAAGAATATGTTATGTGATAGCTATTTTGTTGAATTTGCTTATGATCCTACATGTAATTATTATGAGAGAGGAAAATATGGTTGTAGAAGTTTTCATGTTACTAAATTACCTCTCTTCATGTTGAGATTGCTATCGTCACCTTCTTCTTCCTTGCATATACTAGTTTTTGTTTGCCTTGCAAATTTATTTGCCTATAATATGCCTATGCATAGGAAGTATGTTAGACTTAGATGTGTTTGTCACGTGTTTCATGATGCTCTCTTTGCGCTTCAGTTCTTGTCTTTCTTGTGAGCATCATTAAAATTCTCAATGCCTAGCTAGAGGCGTTAAACGATAGCGCTTGTTGGGAGGCAACACAATTTAATTTTGTTTTTTTATTGTTTTTGCTGATGTTTAGGAATAAATAATCCATATACCTTCTGTTTGGATGTGGTTTTATGTTTTAATTAGTGTTTGTGCCAAGTAGGACCTATAGGAAACCTACGATGATAGTTGATTTGATTCTGCTGAAAAACAGAAACTTTAGCGCTCACGAGATTAGCTGTCATTTTTCAGTGGAGAGTGCTTTTGCGTTGATTCTTTTTGTGCTGATCAATAAACAAATTGTCCAGGACTTCCTTTTTTTTGAATTTTTAGAGTTCCAGAAGTTTGCGTTAGTTATAGATTACTACAGACAGTTCTGTTTTTGACAGATTCTGTTTTTCGTGTGTTGTTTGCTTATTTTGATGAATCTATGGCTAATAAATTAATTTATAAACCATAGAGAAGTTGGAATACAGTAGGTTTAGCACCAATATAAATAAAGAATGAGTTCATTACAGTACCTTGAAGTAGTCATTTGTTTTCTTTCTCTAACGGAGCTCACGAGATTTCTGTTGAGTTTTGTGTTGTGAAGTTTTCAAGATTTGGGTGAATTCTTTTGATGGATTATGGAACAAGGAGTGGAAAGAGCCTAAGCTTGGGGATTCCCATGGCACCCCCAAGATAATCCAAGGACACCAAAAAGTCAAAGCTTGGGGATGCCCCGGAAGGCATCCCCTCTTTCGTCCACTTCCATCAGTAATTTACTTGGAGCTATATTTTTATTCACCAACATGATATGTGTTTTGCTTGGAGCGTCTTGTATTATTTGTGTCTTTGCTTGTTAGTCTACCACAATCAACCTTGCTGTACACACCTTTTGAGAGAGCCATACATGAATTGAAAGTTGTTAGAATACTCTATGTGCTTCACTTATATCTTTTGAGCTTGATAGTTTTGCTCATAGCGCTTCACTTATATCTTTTGAGTGTGATAATTTTTGCTCTAGTGCTTCACTTAGATGTTTTAGAGCACGGTGGTGGATTTGTTTTAAAGAAACTTGATCTCTCATGCTTCACCTAGATTATTTTGAGAGTCCTTAATAGCATGGTAATTTGCTTAATGTTAATATACTTGGTGTTCAAGATATGTGAAACTTTCTTTTGAGTGCGTTGAATACTAAGATAAGTTTGATGCTTGATAATTGTTTTGAGATATGGAGGTGATAATATCAAAGTCGTGCTAGTTGGGTGATTATGAATTCAAAGAATGCATGTGTTGAAGTTAGCAAATCCCATAGCATGCACGTATGAAGTTATGTAACAAATTTGAAACATGAAGTGTACCTGGCTTGTGCATCCTTATGAGTGGCGGTCGGGGACGAGCGATGGTCTTTTCCTACCAATCTATCCCCCTAGGAGCGTGCGCATAGTATTTGAATTTTTGATGACTTCTAAATTTTTGCAATAAGTATATGAGTTCTTTTGACTAATGTTGAGTCCATGGATTATACACACTCTCGTCTTTCCACCTTTGCTAGCCTCTTCGGTACCGTGCATTGCCCTTTCTCACCTTGAGAGTTGGTGCAAACTTCGCCGGTGCATCCAAACCCTATGATACGATACGCTCTATCACACATAAACCTCTTTATATCTTCCTCAAAACAGCCACCATACCTACCTATCATGGCATTTCCATAGCCATTCCGAGATATATTGCCATGCAACTTCCACCATCATCATCGCTATCACACATAAACCTCTTTATATCTTCGTCAAAACAGCCACCATACCTACCTATCATGGCATTTCCATAGCCATTCTGAGATATATTTCCATGCAACTTCCACCATCATCATCGTGACATGCATTACTTTTGTCATATTGCCATTGCATGATCTTGTAGTTGACATCGTATTTGTGGCAAAGCAACCATGCATTATTTTTCATACATGTCACTCTTGATTCATTGCACCATCCCGGTACACCGCTGGAGCCATTCATATAGAGTCATATCTTGTTTTAGTTTCGAGTTGTAATTCATATGTTGTAATGAAAGTGTGATGATCATCATTAGAGCATTGCCCAAAAAAAGAGAAAGGGCAAAAAAAGGGAAAGGTCCAAAAAAAAGAGAAAAGCCAAAATAAAAAAAGAAAGGCCCATATATATATATATATATATATATATAATAAAAAAATAAAAAGGGCAATGCTACTATCTCTTTTTCCACACTTGTGCTTCAAAGTAGCACCTTGTTCTTCATGTAGTGAGTCTCATATATTGTGCTTCAAAGTAGCACCTTGTTTTTCATATAGTGAGTCTCATAAGCTGTCTTGTTCATACTAGTGGGAATTTTTCATTATAGAACTTGGCTTGTATATTCCTATGATGGGCTTCCTCAAAATGCCCTAGGTCTTCATGAGCAAGCAAGTTGGATGCACACCCACTAGTTTTATTTTATTGAGCATTCATAGCTCTAGTGCATCCATTGCATGGCAATCCATGTCTCACGCTCATCATCATATTCTATTCCACCCATAGTGCCATATCCATGTCTCACGCTCATGTATTGCGTGAAGGTTGAAAAAGTTTGTGATTATTTAAGTATGAAACAATTGCTTGGCTTGTCATCGGGGGTATAGAAGTTGGGAACATCTTTGTGTGACGAAAATGAAGCATGGCCTAACTATATGATTTTGTAGGGATGAACTTTCTTTTGCCATGTTATTTTGAGAAGACACAATTTCTTTGATTAGTATGCTTGAAGTATTATTATTTTTGTGTCAATATGAACTTTTGTCTTGAATCTTTCGGATCTGAATATTCATATCACAATTAAGGAGATTTACATTGAAATTATGCCAAAGTATCACTCCGCATCAAAAATTCTTTTTTATCATTTACGTACTCGAGGAGGAGCAGGAATTAAGCTTGGGGAAGCTTGATACGTCTCCAACGTATCTATAATTTTTTATTGCTCCATGCTACTTTATCTACTGTTTTGGACTATAATGGGCTTTATTTTCCACTTTTATATTATTTTTGGGACTAACCTATTAACCGGAGGCCCAACCCAGAATTGCTGTTTTTTGCCTTTTACAGTATTTCGAAGAAACAGAATATCAAACGGAGTCCAAACGGAATGAAACCTTTGGGAACGTGGTTTACTCATCAGATAAGACCTAGGAGACATGGACCCTCCGTCAAGAAAGCCACGAGGCGGTCACAAGGGTGGAGGGTGTGCTCCTCCCCCTGGGCGCGCCCCCTACCTCGTGGGCCCCTCGGAGCTCCACCGACGTACTCCTTCCTCCTATATATACCTACATATCCCCATATGATCAGAACAGGAGCCAAAAACCTAATTCCACCACCGCAACCTTCTGTATCCACGAGATCCCATCTTGGGGCCTGTTCCGGAGCTCCGACGGAAGGGGCATCCACCATGGAGGGCTTCTACATCATCACCATAGCCCCTCCGATGAAGTGTGAGCAGTTTACTTCAGACCTTCGGGTCCATAGCTACTAGCTAGATGGCTTCTTCTCTCTTTTTGGATCTCAATACAATGTTCTCCCCTCTCTTGTGGAGATCTATTCGATGTAATCTTCTTTTTGCGGTGTGTTTGTTGAAACCGATGAATTGTGGGTTTATGATCCAGTATTATCTATGGAAAATATTTGATTCTTCTCTGAATTCTTTTATGTATGATTGAGTTATCTTTGCAAGTCTCTTCGAATTATCCATTTGGTTTGGCCAACTAGATTGGTAGCTCTTGTAATGGGAGAAGTGCATGGCTTTGGGTTCGATCTTGCGGTGTCCTTACTAAGTGAAAGAAAGAGTTGCAAGGCACGTATTGTATTGTTGCCATCGAGGAGAACAATATGGGGTTTTTATCATATTGCATGAATTTATCCCTCTACATCATTTCATCTTGCTTAAAGCGTTACTCTGTTTTTAACTTAATACTCTAGATGCATGATGGATAGCGGTCGATGAGTGGAGTAATAGTAGTAGATGCAGAATCATTTCGATCTACTTGTCACGGACGTGATGCCTATATACATGATCATTGCCTAGATATACTCATAACTATGCTCAATTCTGTCAATTGCTCAACAGTAATTTGTTCACCCACCATAGAAGAATTATGCTCTTGAGAGAAGCCACTAGTGAAACCTATGGCCCCCGGGTCTATTCTCATCATATCAATCTATATCACTTTATTTACTTGCTTTGTTTTTACTTTGCCTTTACTTTTTACTTTGCATCTATCTATCAAAAATACCAAAAGTATTATCTCTATCAGATCTCACTCTCGTAAGTGACCGTGAAGGGATTGACAACCCCTAAGCGTTGGTTGCGAGTTGCTATCGTGTTGTGCAGGTACAAGGGACTTGCGCGTGACCTCCTACTCGATTGATACCTTGGTTCTCAAAAACTGAGGGAAATACTTACGCTACTGTGTTGCATCATCCCTTCGTCTTCGGGGAAAACCAACGCAAGCTCGAGACGTAGCATTGGCAGCCCTTGGATCTGAGATCAAATGGTCGCATGCTAAGTTGCTGAAAATTTCCAGAATAACCCTCCCGCGGCAACCGGCAAATTTCCTCCCGCGGGCTAGAGTAGGTTTCTCGGTTTGCATGTGGGTTTAGTGGAGGTGAGGAGGCGTGTTCAGCCGGTCGTGAAGTGGACGGCGCAGTACTATTTGATTTGACAACTACAACTAGTATATTATAAAAAACAAAGAAGAGTAGTAGAGATAGAGATAAGAATAGAGACTAGGGAGGAGCACCGTCTACTCCTTCGTGGGCTACTCATGCGCTCCATTCGGCGGCCGCAACGACCCCTACAGCCACTCCCTCCTGCGCTCCATTCGGCGGGCGCTGTTGACATTTGGGGAGCGCACTCTCGCGACTGCTAGCAGCCACGACTTCACCGATGATGACTTCTTCCCCGACTTCGGCAACCTCTTACTCAATGACATGGGCGACAACTAGAAGTGGAATTCGAGTCGAGTCGAGCTAGCTCGACTCGACTTGCTAAAGCTCGTTTCATTAATGAGCTAGCTCAACTCGACTCGTTACTATAACAAGCTCAAACTCAAGATTGGCTCGACTCGTATAACTCGCGAGTTGGCTCGTTTAGCTTGTTAAGCTCATTAAAGATATGAAGATAAAACCTAATTAATACGGTAAAAAGATTAATTGGGAACTTAACATGTACATATATGGGCATGTACTTGAGAGTCTCCTAGGAGGCCGGGCATTGAGCAGCTCGGCCTTGTGCTGGGACGTTAGGTGGTTAGTGGTTGATATTTACTACCCCTAAAAAACGCTAATTTTTTACCGAGCCTAACGAGTTACACGAGTACTCGTGAGATCGGCTCGTTTAACTCGGCCAGTAAACGATCTTAAACTAAAGGTTGGCTCGACTCGCTATTGTTTGAGTTCGAGTCGGTTTGAGCCGAGTCACGAGCTACTCGTTTAGCTCGCGAGCTTCGAGCTTTTTTCCAGCCCTATCGACAACCTCAACACCAATGGTGCTGCTCCCGTTGCACCGTATGTGTTTCTGTCCTTCCTGTTTGAAATCGTGGTAGAATTCATGTTTCTAGTCTGTGTCCTAGACTCGATCTGTTCATCTACTATGCTAGTCCACTTGATTAGTTTAATCTCTGTTATAGCCGTCATGATTTATTTTGTAGTAAATCTCGTAGTAACTTGCTCATATATTCAACTGGCGGAACGTCCCCTAAAGCCACTGCCGTTTCATGGACGGCCTGGTCGATGCCTCCAAGGAGCCCTTTGTCTACTGCTATGAGTGCCCGGTGCCGTTTTGGGGCTCACCAGCGGACATCGTGCATCACCTGGCACAGGCGTGCGACGATCACTACTGGCCCTTGGGGAAGAACATCAAGTACAAGACGTGCTACCCGTTCACCGTGCCGGAGTCGCTGGAGGATCAGCGCCGCCTGCTAGACTCGGAGGAGGACGGCAGCGTCTTCCTCTTGATCGTGGCCACCGGCGAGGCCCGCGCAGGCCGCCGCCACATCTCTGTAGTGTGCGTCAGGGGCAACGCAGCTGACGCTGACACTGACACGAGGCCCATGTATGGGTGCGTGCTCACTATTACTACCCCTCGGAGGTCCGTGGGCGGCGACACTGGTTATGTCAAGCTGACCTGGTCTCTGCCGAGCTGGGACCTTCCTGCCGATGTGGACATGGAAGACGCATGGTATTATTTCACCCCCAACAATGTGCATGGGGACTCCAAGGAGGTTCACCTGGACATATGCATTACTAAGTTAAATGCTGATCATTAGTCTTCGCTCAATGTAATCCGCTGTCTAAGCATGTGGAGACTTCCATGTATGTTCTTGCTCTATTGGAGTATCGCGCATGAATAAAAGTGTATCCATTTATGGTTTAGTCTAGAATCTTCCATGTATGAATTTTTACTACAGTACCGGTGAAGGACTTATGATGAACCATTTCCTACAAAGCACAATAAGAGTTATTTCTTCACAAGTTTTGGATGCAGGTTGAACAGTTGAAAACTTTTGTTTGCAAAAGATACTTTTTTATCTATTTCACCTAGATGTTTCTGAGCTCTAGAGATGAAATAATATCCGAAGAAACCTATCGATACCTGTTACACATGAAATGACCCCCACATCCTTTGTCAAAATAAACAACACCCCGACCAATGCATTTCACTCTTCCGTGCAACGGACGGGCACCATACTTGCTCCTACAGGTGCTTAAGCTTGCCACATAGGCATAAAGTCTGATGTGGCAAGTTAATCAAGAAGAGAGAGACTAGTTTGGTGACCCAAGGAAGAAACGGTGCTAAGCGCGTGTACCTAGGTGAAAAGACAATTGTGAGTCTATAGCTAATTAAATGAAGCAAACTTAGCAACACCATTTCATTGCAAGAGGTCACTCCTTGGCAAATACAATAAATACTAGTACTCCCTGTGTCGGTGTACTGGAGTAGGGGTAACCTAGTATCCCGAACTTGTGCACGGGCAGTCGCAGCACCCCGCGGCAAGGCTTGCCGGGTGACCGCCAAGGTCCTCCGTGGTGCCTTTGCAGCCATTCAAGAACAAAGTACTCAAGCCAAGGAGACAAGGCCCCGGCAAGAGGAGCTTGCCGGGAAGGTCAACCGAGGCATCTCAAGGGACTTGCCGCGACGCCCCACGCATCCCGGCAAGGTCCAGTGAGCGACAAGCTTCCGGGCGCGACAGACAACAACCGCGGCAAGGCGCTTGCCACGACAAGCTACCACTCCGTACCCATGCTCCAGCACATCCACTCACGTGTCGCCCTGGGACCTTTCCAGGCGCGCGTGTCAAGAGGCTGTGCAGCCAGCAGTGCGCGGTGGCAAGCGGAGATGACAAGATTGCCATCGTGGCAAGCGGTGGTGCCCCTGACGGTCCTTTTTATGCACTGTTTGGGCGACACAGACGGGCATTTAATGCTTTTGTCCCCTGCCGTCAGGGTTAGGTATGATACACTGTACAAGTAGTTGTACCAACCGCAATTCCTTTTCCATTTTTACCCTTGTCTACGTTGCCACCTCTCGGTGACCCCTTGAGCATATAAAAGGAGGCCCATGCGCAACATAGAGGGGGGTTCGAAGCCAAAAAACACTCACGCTCGGTCTCGTTAGTAGCTAGGGTGTACTGTAGCACTCAGCGCTCCTGAGCAAGAACTCAATACACTCAGACATGCAGCAGTAGGAGTATTATCTCTCCGGAGAGCTCCGAAGCTGGGTAAACCGCTCGTGTGCTTCGCCTCGATCCGCTCTTCGTGCGATCTCCACCCCCTGCCGAACCGAAAGGGGCCCGGTCCGCCGGCCCCATAGGTGTTCGTGGATCAGATTCCCCGGCATCTTTGGCGCGCCAGGTAGGGGGCGTTGAGGTTGTGTGAACCCGATCCGGCATTCACACGGGCTAGATCTTCGTCTTCTTCGTCGACGTGCCACCGAAGAAGAAGGCTTCGGAGGTGTCTGCTCCGTCCGCGTCGAACCCACCACCACCGGAGCAAGCAGGTGGTGGAGTAGACGCCGGCGGAAGAACGAGCGTCGACGAGGGAGCTCACGGTGCTGCCAGGTCCAAGGACAAGGCTACGCAGACCTCGGCGTCCTTACATGCACCGCGCCCATCCCAGGAGCCGCGGGACCGATAGCGTCATGGTACTCGCGGTACCATACGCTCGCTGGACCAAGATCGAGTCGGTGGATCTCGTGGTGCTCAAGACCAACATGCACGCCAACATGCTGGCACGAGCAAGACACGGTCGCCTGGACGGGATACTGCTCCTTCCAACCCAGTCTGAAGTCCGAGCATATCCCGCTCCTCGCACCGTTCGCCACTGCCACCCACCACTCCAGTAGAAGCTTTGGCACGAGCTCAACTGCTCCTGTATTACCCTCCAGTGGCGGACAAGATCGACGAATGGAGGGCCACCATTTAGAGTCTCATCGGCTTCGCCAACGGCAACACTCCACGGCAACCGAGTACATGGCAGCCGCGGCAAGACTGCCAGGCACGGGCCGATGGCGACAAAACCGGTGGGGGTGCAACCACTGTGCACTCTTCGCCTCGAAGGCCAGGATCGCCGACTCGCCGGATCTGCCTCGACGGCGACTCCACCGCATCGTCAGATCCACGAGCTCATCGCGATCAGCGCCAAGTTCTTCACGAACGACAGGAAGAAGACGCTCGTACTCGCATCGAGCGCCGAAGAGAAGCGCGGCGTTAATCGGACCAGCGAGCCGGGCCCTCTGTCAACATGCATGCGCCAGGGGAACTAGGCGACTTGCCGTACGCGGTAGGTTGCCCTGCGTTCACTCGTGAGCTGCGGCAAGTCGAGTGGCCCGGCACGAAGAATTTCAAGCCAGACGTACCAGAGAAGTACGACGGCAAGTCGCATCCGTCGGAGTTCCTCAGCATCTACACCATCGCGGTGCATGCTGCTGGGGGGCGGGACGACAAGATCCTTGCCAACTACTTCCCGCTGGTGCTCAAGCCCAATGTCAGATCCTGGATCATGCACTTGCCGGACAACTCCATATCCTCCTAGGCCGACCTATGCCATTAGTTTGTCGGCGCCTTTACAGGCGGCCACAAGCCTCATGGCCAAGAGAGCCACCTTCATCTGCTCGCCCAGAAGGAAGGAGAGTCCCTGCGCAAGTTTATTCAGAGATTCAGCCGTGTACAACACAACATCCCAGATGTCCACCCTGCCGCGGTCATCAGCGCGTTCCATTAGAACGTGCGAAACCGCAGGATGCAGGAGGAGATGGCGATGTGCAAGATCAGAGACGTCAGCAAGCTATATGCTCTGGCTGACAAGTGTGCATGTGCTGAGGAGGGGAGAAAACTCCCCGGAGAGAATATAGAAGCAGGTGGATCTGGTAGCGAGGATGCTGCCCCGGCAAAGAAAAACCGGCGGCGGAACAACAGGAGGAAGAAAGGCAAAGATGTGCTAGTTGTCGAGCAGTCCGGCAACGGAGGTGGCGCCAAGAAAGCCAAAGCTGGTACCTCCGGCGAGGAGGCTGTGGCGGTCGCCGACAAGCAGGACGGCACCAACAAGCAGTACTGCAAGATCCACCGCACCAAGGGTCTTGACCTCCAGAGCTGCAAGAAGGTCGAGCAGCTTGTCGAGCAGCAGAAAGCTGAATACGAGCGACGCGACAAGGAGAAGGCCCAAGAAGGTACTGGAGGATCCGTCAAGAAACGCCCCGGCCGAGGAGGACACCGCGGCAAGGCCAAGCAGCGGCAAGGAGACAGACCTCCCCGCGGCCGCGACAAGGATGAAGACGATGACGACGATGAAGATATGGACGATGACGAGGCCGACGAGCAGGAATTCCAGAAGGCCACAGAGGTCCTGTGCGTTGACTGTGGTGCTTCTCTGCATACTTCACACCGCCAGCTCAAGCAGTGGGTGCAGGAAGTCAATGCAGCAGAACCACCCGTCGAGTCACGCAAGCCTCTGAAATGGTCCGGCACGCCTATCATCTTTGATATTGAGGACCACCCTGATCGCATAACTGCGATCGGGTGCTTGCCGATGTTGGTTTCACCAACTATCCGCAACCTCAAGGACACTAAGATGCTAGTTGACGGCGGGGCTGGCTTGAACCTGATCTCCTCCGCGGTACTCCAGAAACTCTAGATCCCTGACAGCGAGCTCGAAGAGACCGGCACATTCCAAGGAATCAATCCGGGAAGGAGCAAGCCAAAGGGAAAGATCATGTTGCCGGTGACATTTGGCAGCGAGTTGAACTTCAGGACTGATAGGGTCACTTTTGATGTTGCTGACTTTCCATTGCCTTGCAATGGGATACTCGGCCGTCCAGCACTCGCCAAATTCATGGTAGCCTCTCACTACGCATACAACGTACTGAAGATGCCAGGCCCAATAAGTGTCATCTCTGTCCCTGGCGACAAGAAGGATGCTCTTATCTGCGCCGACAAGATCTACCGGGAAGCAGCAGCCGCAGCAGATCGTAAGTCACTTGCCGTTGAAGCTCCCGGGGGGAAGAAGAAGACCAAGTCCGGCAAGAGTTCTGATGCCCACTCCGGCAAGCGCACCTCTTCGGAGTGCTGCGCTACCGTCGAGGACGCACCATCGAGCTCCACCGGCAAGCATAAGAAGACAATGGCAGCTCCACCAGAGACCAAGAAGGTGTCCGCCAAGGAGGACAGCACTGGTGGTACCTTCACCATCAGTGCCACTCTCGACCCTAAATAGGAAAGCGCGCTCGTTGCTTTCCTGCGGGCGAACGTCGACGTGTTTGCGTGGCAATCGTCTGACATCCCCGGTGTTCCCAGGAAAGTAATCGAGCACCATCTTGCCGTCTGTCCTCATGCGCGGCCCGTCAAGCAGAAGGTCAGGAAACAAGCAGTGGAGCGCCAAGAATTCATCGCAGAAGAAATCAAGAAGTTGCAAGCAGCAGGCCTTGTCAGAGGAGTGCTCCATCCTACGTGGTTGGCCAATCGTGTAGTCGTGCGCAAGGCAAACGGGAAATGGAGGCTTTGTATCGACTTTACCGATGTCAATAAAGCTTGTCCCAAAGACCCATTTCCCTTACCGCGCATTGATCAGATTGTTGACTCCACGGCCGGATGTGACTTGCTTTCATTTCTTAACGCATACTCAGGATACCATCAGATCTTCATGGCAGAAGAAGATGAGGAAAAGACCGCATTCATCACTCCATGTGGCACATACTGTTTCATACGGATGCCTTTCGGATTAAAGAATGCTGGTTCAACATTTGCAAGGGTAGTCCATGATGCTTTTGAGCCGCAAATACACAGAAATGTGGAAGCCTACATGGATGACATAGTGGTCAAGAGCAAGGACAAGGCAACTCTGATTCAAGATTTAGACGAAACCTTTGCAAATATGCGCAAGATCAACCTCAAGCTTAACCCCGAGAAGTGTGTGTTTGGAGTCCCCTCCGGCAAGCTTCTCGGGTTCTTCATGTCTCAGCGGGGAATTGAAGCCAACCCCGACAAGATCAAGGCCATTGAGCAGATTGAAGCACCAAAGCGCGTCAAGGATGTACGAAGACTTGCCGGTTGCGTGGCCGCTCTCAGAAGGTTTATCTCTAGGTCTGCTGAGCGGGCCCTGCCGTTTTTCAAAATATTGAAAAAGGTAGGTCCAATGCAATGGACTCCGGAAGCAGAGGTTGCGCTGCAGGACTTGAAGAGATACCTATCCTCCACTCCAACACTTGTCGCACCTAAGCCACAAGAGAAGTTGCTGCTGTATATAGCGGCAACCAATCAAGTGTTTAGTGATGCGTTAGTAGCGGAGAGGGAGGCGGATGATGAGCCAGCAACCACGGCGGATGCATCCAGCGACAAGCAGGGGGCTTCACCGGGAAGCTCTGGTCCCGACAAGGGTGGATCTGCACAGGCATGTGAGGAGATGCAGAAGAGAATGGTGCAGCACCCAGTTTACTTTGTCAGTTCCCTTCTGCAGGGGGCTAGGTCGAGGTACTCTGGTGTGCAGAAATTGCTTTTTGGCCTTCTCATGGCCTCGAGAAAGCTGCGCCATTACTTCCAAGCACATGAGATCACAGTTGTCACTCGTTTTCTGCTGAAGAGGATACTACAGAATCCAGAAGCAACAAGCAGGATTGTCGAGTGGGCACTGGAACTATCAAGCTTTGGCCTCAAGTTTGAAAGTACTTCAACTATCTAAAGCCGAGCATTGGCAGAGTTCATAGCAGAGTTTACGCCAACACCAGATGAAGAAATTCCAGAAACAAGCATCCCCGTCAAGGAAGCAAGCAAAGAATGGCTGATGTACTTTGATGGTGCTTTCTTGCTGCAAGGCGCCGGTGCGGGCGTGCTGCTTGTTGCACCCACCGGAGAGCACCTCAAGTACGTAGTCCAGATGCACTTTCCCAAGGAGCAAGCAACAAACAATACCGCAGAGTATGAAGGTTTGTTTGCCGGTCTCAGGATCGCAGCAGACCTTGGGATCAAGAAGCTCATTGTCAGGGGTGACTCGCAGCTTGTCGTCCGCCAAGTGAACAAGAATTATTAGAGTCCATTGATGGAAGCTTACGTTGATGAAGTGAGAAAGTTAGAAGAGCAGTTTGACGGCCTACAGATGGAACATGTTCCAAGAGCTCAGAACGACATTGCCGATGGCCTGTCAAAGCGCGCCGCACTTAAGTTACCTGTGGAACCAGGGATCTTTGTGCTCAAACTGACTCAGCCGTCTGTAACGCCATCAACTGGACAGAGCAAGAAGAGGAAGTTGATTGCTGGTGGCTATTTTCCGGCAGAGCTCCCCGAAGCCGCCACGAAGAAGGTCCCCAAGATCAACACCAAAGGTGCTGAGGAGCAGTCTGCTCCGGCAAGCCCTATGGTTTGTTCCGTTGAAGCAGACGCTCCCGACAAGTTTTGCTCCGGCAAGCTTGCTGGGGAACGTCAAGCTCCGGCTGAGCCGCAGGTTCTCGCCTTCGAAGCGGATGTTCCCGCAGCAGCAGATGTGCCTTTAGTCCTTGTTGTCGAGCCACAAGCTCCAGCATGGGTACAGCAGATTGTCCGTTTCCTTCAGACAGGAGAACTTCCCGAAGAGCAAGAAGAAGCGGAAAGAGTAGCCTGGCAGTCAAGTATGTACCAGTTTGTCGACAAGACACTGTACAGAAGGAGACTCAACGGTGTGAAATTGAAGTGTATTCACCGGGAAGACGGACAAAAGCTGTTGGCAGAGATACATGGAGGCATATGTGGTCACCACATTGGCGCAAGAGCACTTGCCGGCAAAGCATGCAAGGTTTCTTTTGGCCGACAGCCCTCCAGGATGCAACTGCACAAGTAACCAAGTGTGAAGCGTGCCAGTTCCATTCCAAGCAGATACACCAGCCAGCTCAAGCTCTCCAGACGATCCCTTTATCCTGGCCATTTTCGGTCTGGGGGCTCGACATCCTCGGCCCCTTTCCCCGAGCTATCGGGGGCTTTGAGTACTTGTACGTTGCAATCGACAAGTTCACAAAGTGGCCAGAAGTGGAAGCAGTGAGGAAGGTGACAGCACAGTCAACAGTTAAGTTCTTCAGGTCGATTGTTTGCCGCTTCGGGATCACTAACAGGATCATCATCGACAACGGCACGCAATTCACGAGCCGCACATTCATGCAGTATGTCCAAGATCTTGGCGCCAAGGTCTGCTTCGCTTCTGTTGCTCATCCGAGGAGCAACGGTCAAGCGGAGAGGGCAAATGCTGAACTGCTGCGCGGACTCAAGACCAGGACTTTCGACAGGCTGCACAAGTGCGGAAAGAACTGGATTGAGGAGCTGTCGGTGGTTCTTTGGTCGATCAGGACGACGCCAAATCGAGCCACTGGCCAGACACCTTTCGCTCTAGTCTATGGAGCAGAGGCAGTTCTCCCCGCGGAACTCGTATACGGGTCACCTCGAGTGCTCACTTATGATGAGCTTGAGCAAGAGCAACTGCGACAAGATGATGCGCTGCTCCTTGAGGAGGGTCATCTTCAGGCTGCTGTACGAGCTGCTCGATACCAGCAAGCTTTGCGCCGCTACCATAGCCGCAAAGTTAATGCCAGAAGTCTCGAGGAAGGCGACCTTGTTCTTCGGCGCGTTCAGTCCGCCAAGAATTCCAACAAGTTGACGCCAAAGTGGGAAGGCCCTTACCGGGTGAAACGAGTCACTAGGCCTGGCGCTGTCCGCCTTGAGACCGAAGATGGCATTCCGGTGAGCAACTCCTGGAACATTGAGCATCTTCGTAAGTTTTACCCGTAGGGCGCGGTTGCCGGAACCTGTTCCGGCAACCAACTTTTGTACAACTCTTGCCGCTGTTGCATGTAATCCTTTGTACAAAGCCGGGCGCAGACCCCGTGCATAAGTAAAGCTCATGTGCTCCGCACATCTTGTCAATTTCATGCTTTCTGTTTTTTGCATGTGTTATCTGACACTTTGTGCAGCACCGACCCCCGGTAAGCAATAACGAGCCGTAAGGCTCCATATCTTTATTTTCTCTTCTTTCTTTTTCTCAAAGAAAGGAAGGTTCCCTCGCCCACAAGTTTGCCGGGGGGAAAGGAGAAGATAATGGTGTGGACCAGGCGTCGTTCAAGAAAGTTTTGCCTTACCGGGAAGCAAACGACAGAAAAGCTAAGTTGCCAAAGTTTGAGCAATTAGTTTTAAAAATTTGAAGTTATCTTCCTCGAACGACCGTGCTTTGTATGGAAAACCTGTGCGCGGAGGAACCAACTCGTAGCTAGTTGCGCCCTTACTTTGTTTCGAGTCCACTCAACAACTTAAGGGAGCTGCGACTAGTTGCGACAAGGTTTCTTGTCGGTTGCGGCACCGCCAGCAGGCTGCTGATGTCCCGCACTCAGCGCTCGCGGCTAAGGTGCCTGCACCGGCAAGTTCTCTAAAAGCGTAGGGCAAAAACATACAAAGGAAGGAATCAAGTAAAGGAAATAACATAGCAATCGATACCCAAAATAAAGTTATATTACAAAATAGCTTGTCGCAGCTCTAATAGATTGTTCTCGTAACATGACCAGCAGCGACAAGAAAAGGAGAAAATGGCGGCCTAATCTACGCGATCGCCCTCAACCCTCTTGATCTCGCTCACCTTGTCCACAATGGGTGCGACAAGGGTCTTGAGCGCTTCCAGATCAGCATCCGGCGGCAGCTTCTTGAGGACATTGGTGAGGTTGAGGCCCGGGTTGCGGAAGGCCACCTTCACCAACACCTTTTGAAGAACTCCCGCGCAGATCGTGCGCGACTCATCGGCCAGCTGCTTTGGGATCCTTTCCTGGAGTCGCTGGAGGGCCGTCGCCACGCCTTTGAAGAACAAGCCGAGCTTGGCGCTGGGTTAGAGGTTCTCATCGGAGGGATACCCGAAATCCTCCATCCCCAGCTGCGGTAGCTCCCTGTCGATGGCTGCGGCAACTTCCACGAGACCCTCTGTCCAGTGCTCCACATTCTCCCTAAAAGTGTTCTGGGTGGCAGTAGCACTCGCCAGCAGCGCCTCGTTGGCCTTGTTCTCCTCCTTCAAGGCCACCTCCTGCTCCCTGGCGCCGTCCAGCGTCTTGGTCAAAGTAGCCAGCTTCAGCTCAAGATCTGCGTTGTAGTCCTTGACGGTGCTAAGCTCCTTGCCCTTCTCGACGAGACTACCCTGCAGATCTCCAAGGGTGTAGGCGTCCTTCTCGCGCTCATGCTTGAGCGCGGCAAGCTCTTCACCCCTCGCCTTGAGATCGGCCTCCAGTTGCGCCACCTTCGTCTCCAGCTCCTTCTTGGCGGCCTCGGCAGCTGCGGCAGCATCTTCTGCTTCCTTGAGAGCCCCGCCGAATGTTTGCTCGCGGGCGGCAAGCTCCTCCTCATGGCTGTCAAGGTTAACCTTCCACTGCGCCAACTCGCCTTCCCACGCAAACAGCTCCTCGGCAGCAAGCCGCTGTTGCTCTTCAGCTTCGGCCGTCTCGAGGAGGAAGGCTTTCCGCGCCTCGACGAGTTGCTCCCGCTCCTTTGCCAGGGACCGGAGATTTTCCTGATTGCATTCTCGGAGCTCCTCCGCACGCTTCTCGATGTCCACTCCCGCCTTCGGGACAAGCGCTTCTCGGGATTCCACCTTGGCCTGCCGAGCGCGGTAGAGCGACAGCAGCCTCCGCAGCAGCTGTTCCTCCTCAGGCTTGCTGCTGCTGCTGCTCGGCGCGTCAACCAGCGTCAACCCAGCGGAGGCGAGCACCTCTCCATCAAAGGTTTCTCCTTCGACCAGCGCCCTAGAGCTTGACGCCCAGGGGAGCTTGATGAAGACACCGTCGCCGGCCTTCAAATAGGCGCCGGGCTGGGGCTCTTCGGAGCCTAACGCTGCGGCAGCGGTGGAGGGATCGGCGGTCGGCGTAGCACCTGACGCTCCTGTGGCCTCAGGGCCGTCAGTGCGATCGCCAGAACCCTCGCCGGCTTCTGCAGTAGCAGCTTTGGCGGCCTCTTCACCGGCGGGATCATCAGCGCCGACCTCTTCTTCGGTGGCAGCAGCGTCGTTGGTGTTGCCGCGCGCGCTCTCCTCGCCAGCAACCTCGGTCTCCATCGGCTCCACGACAGATGCATCTGACGGCCGGAAGAGGGAGAAAAGTCAAGCAATTATCCAAAAAGAAAATCAGAAGAAGAAGAATCCAAGGGAAGTTTTCAAATTACCTGTGCTAGGTTCTGCAGTCACGGTCTCCACCACCGAGGGGTCACCGATGCTGTCCCTTGCCGGAGAACTCTCCCTTGCCGGAGACTTCTCCCTTGCCGGGGAACCCTCCCTTGGCGGTGTAGTCGAAGCAGATGGCATGACGGGGGCGGCTTCCGGACGCTCCTGGTGAAGCTGCTTTGCTCCTACACAAACAAATAATCAGATGTCAGCAAAGAAAGAGCACCCATGCGCGCCTAACAGCGGGAAATAAACCATGTACTTACGCTGGGGGCTGCGGTGGGGGCTGCTTTGAGGAATAGTTGCCAGGTCCGGCAAGATGGTCTTGGACACGCCCTCTGCTGTCGCGGTGGGTCCATCCTCGATGACGATCACCGGGACCTTGGCTCTTTTCGCCGCTCTCTGGGCCAGAGTCCTAAAAAGGAATGAGTTCAGAGTAAAGCAAATCAGATACAAGACAAGACAGCAAGAATTGGAGAACTACAAGTACAGCAAGGAATCTTACTCTTCTTCTTCCTCGTCGGAGCTGAGTGCGGAGAGGTCGAAGTCCGGCCCACCTTCGGCGCGACGAGGCGGAGGAGTGGGTTCCCTTAACTACTTGGCAGGGGCAGCGGCAGGAGCAGAAGCGGTGGTCCGAGAGGACCGCGCTCCAGTTGCCGCAACGGCGTGAGGAGCGTGTCGCGCGGCGCGGCGGCTGTTGACCCCTCTGCCACCCCGCCACGTCCCCAACCTTGCGGAGACGCCTTCTTGGTGGGGCTCGGGGCTCTACTTGCGGCGGGCTGTCTGAGGATGAGGAGGAAGAGGAATCGGTCTCCAACGAGCCGCTCGCACCCTCGGTGGGCTCGCTCGACTCGGCTTCAGGCTCGGCAAGCTCTCCCTCACCGGCACACTCCTCTCGCTCGGCAAGGCTTGCTGCCTCTGCTGCCTCTGCCTCCTCCACGGTGAATCCAAACTCACCTGCGGCAGCGGCTGCAGCCGCCTCTTCCGCCCTAGTGGTGATGCGTTGCATCTCCGCATCGGTGGTGTCGCGGGTGAGGCTTTTCTGTTTGTCGGAGCGGACCGCCACTTCCACCAAGCCGTCGAAGAACTCCTGCACGATGTCGTCTGCAGGCTCTTGCCAAGTTGGGACAATTCCATCCGAATCGCACAGCGGCATCATTGCACGGATGCGGTCGAGCGAGGAGTTGTTGCACAGCGGAACGACACCCTTCGGCAACCTGAACCATTCGGGATGTTGAGAGTCGTGTTTGAACAATTCCTTGAGCATCAGGTCTAGTTCCAGGACAGTGAAGTTGAAGTTGAGGCCCGGGCGCAGCCTCATGATGTCCGCCGCACCCCCGAACTCCTAGGCGGGTCTCCTCCTCTCTTGCAGGGGGGTGATGCGGCGGCAAAGAAAATCTGCGCCAACGGCACCTACAGTGAGCCCGGCAAGCCTGAGGCATAGGATCCGGGTGATGGCAATCTTCAGCCTGTCATCTTCCGGGGCCATGCTGCTCCAATCGTTGCAGCGCGCTACTGGGGCTTGGCGCTGGGCGGTAAATGGCTGCGGGTTCTCCTCGACAATCCAGCACCAGTCTGCTCTCCATTCCTCCCACTTGCCGCAGAGCTCTCCCTCCAGATAAGCTTCCTTCTTGCCGGCTCTCGAGATCTAGGCGATTTCGCCGGATAGAGGCTCCCCTCTCTCAACCCGGGGCATAAAGAAGTGGCGGAAAAGGGCCACATTTGGATGGACTCCGAAAAAGTTTTCGCAGAGATGTGCGAAAACTGCCATTGTCAGAACGACATTGGGGGTGAAGTCAAGGAGGTGGAACACGTAGGTGTTCATAATGTCGCAGAAAAATTCAGAGAAAGGCGGGCAGAGCCCGCAGTAGAAGAACAACGCGAAGAAGGGATATCCATTCGGAGCTCGTTCCGAAGCGGCGGCGGAGAGTACCTTTGTGCGCGGATGTGCTCGCGTCTCCGTCGACCAGAAGAGGTAGTAGTACTCCCTCAGCTCCTTCACGGCGAGCTTGGGGGGAAGGTTGTCCGCTCTTTTCGTAGCGCCGCGAGCCGCTGCGCCTCGGTCATCTTCACGGCCTTCCCCTTGCCGGCTTTCGGAGCCATGGCGGAGGTGGTGGGGGAGATCGACGGTGTTGGTGGTGCTGGTGGCGATGGGGGGCAGAGCGCTGCTCTCTTTCTGCTCTGGGAAGGAAGTGGGGAGCGGCGGAGATTCCTGAGATTGGATTAGCAACTGGCGAGATGGGCGAACTGCCCCTGTTTCCCCTGCTTATAAAGGGGGAGGGGGGCGGACGTTCCGTTTTTCCGAATAAAGAAACCACCCACGATCTCTCCCATGATGCCACATTCAACGCGTGCCGTTAGGGGAGGGCGCGGTGGATACGGAGTAAGATACGGCGTAACCCAGGCTGCGCGTGCCCGTGCCCTGTTTGGGGCCTGGCCCAACAGTGCTCGGCACCGTGTATGGCCCAGGCCCGGGGGCTCCTGTCGGTGTATTGGAGTAGGGGTACCCTACTATCCCGAACTTGTGCACGGGTAGTCGCAGCACCCCGCGGCAAGGCTTGCCGGGTGACCGCCAAGGTCCTCCGTGGTGCCTTTGGATCCATTCAAGAACAAAGTACTCAAGCCAAGGAGACAAGGCCCCGGCAAGAGGAGCTTGCCGGGAAGGCCAACCGAGGCATCTCAAGGGACTTGCCGTGACGCGCCACGCGTCCCGGCAAGGCCCAGTGAGCGACAAGCTTCCGGGCGCGACAAGACAACGACCGCGGCAATGCGCTTGCCGCGACAAGCTACCACTCTGTACCCATGCTCCAGCACATCCACTCACGTGTCGCCCTGGGACCTTTCCAGACGAGCGTGTCAAGAGGCTGTGCAGCCAGCGGTGCGCGGTGGCAAGCGGAGATGACAAGATTGCCATCGTGGCAAGCGGTGGCGCCCCTGACGGTCCTTTTTATGCACTGTATGGGCGACATAGACGGGCATTTAATGCTTTTTTTCCCTGCCGTCAGGGTTAGGTATGATACACTGTACAAGTAGTTGTACCAACCACAATTCCTTTTCCATTTTTACCCTTGTCTACGTTGCCACCTGTCGGTGACCCCTTGAGCATATAAAAGGATGCCCATGCGCAACGTAGAGGGGGGTTCGAAGCCAAAAAACACTCACGCTCGGTCTCGTTAGCAGCTAGGGTGTACTGTAGCACTCAGCGCTCCCGAGCAAGAACTCAATACACTCAAACATGCAGCAGTAGGAGTATTATCTCTCCAGAGAGCTCCGAAGCTGGGTAAACCGCTCGTGTGCTTCGCCTCGATCCACTCTTCGTGTGATCTCCGCCCCCCCGCCGAACCGAAAGGGGCCCGGTCCACCGGCCCCATAGGTGTTCATGGATCAGACTCCCCGGCACCCTGTGTCCCATAATATAAGAACGTTTTTGGCACTACACTAGTGTCAAAAATGTTCTTATATTATCAGACAGAGGGAGTATGAAGAAAGAGATAGAGAGGAGTAAAAAATGAAACTTATAGCCAACCTTATAGCCAACCTTGTTGTAGTATGAGTGACTAAGTGATGACTATGTATGGCATGCCAACATCAGATAGCCTAACGCACCGTGTTAAATATCCAAGGGTGCGACCATGCGAGCGACGTGACGGTCTTGGTAGGCGCGACCATGATACGGGCTTCTGGTAGCCCTTGGATCTGAGATCAAACGCTCGCATGCTAAGTTGCTGAAAATTTGCAGAATAACCCTCTAGGATAGGATATTCACCCATAGGTCTAAAATCACGCCATGCAACCGTTTGATCTTAGATCCTAGGGCTCTCGGAAGCCCGTATCATGCGAGAATGGAAAGCCACTACCCTGTCATTCGCGCGCTGGCAGTTCGCTCCTACTCGTCCCCGCATGTCCTTTAATACTACGGCGGTTCGCACCTAGTCGCCCCGTCCATTCACATTATGGCAGTCCCACTAATCCTAACCCTCCTCCCAAATCCATGGTGTCCCAAATCTCCCCGATCGGCGGTGAGTACAAGGTCAGAACCATCACCGGCAATGAGTTCGATGTCATCTACACCCGTTCTTCCGCGACGGTGAAAGGATGCCTTTCTCGCTTCAGACGCATGTTCGAAGACTGAGATGATGAGTGGGTCGCTGGGCTAGATGTTGAGTACACCATAGTCCTTTGAAGAGAGAAGGATCTAAAGGACGAAGAGAGGAAGAAGCCCGCCGTGATCCAGGTTTGCATGCATGACTTATGATTGGTCTACCACATATGCCATGTCGACGTTGAGTTCTAGGATTTTAAGGATTCCTCGAGAGCAACCTAGTCAAATTCGTTACTGTAGACTTTGGTAATGACAAAGAAGTCCTGCGTCAGATAGGCCTCGTTGTAGGCAACACCTTCGACCTCCAAAAGAATCAGCTGGTGTCCCCTCGTCAGCCTTCAATGCTGACCCTGGTAGGAGCCATGGTTCATCCTTCGTACGGTAAACTGGAGAAACCTCCATACATGTTTCATCGTCATGCATGGCAGTGGAATGTACTAGATATAGACCACATCCACTACGCTGCAATGGATGGCTACCTTTGTTTCAATATCTACAAGGTTTGTATGAAGAGCAACAGCCAAGTTGGCGGTTCAAGCAAAGAAGTATCGGCCAAGAGAAAGAGGGACAAGGACGAAGTCGAGGACGTGGATGAGGACTCCGAGTAAGGTGGTAGTATCATTGCTCATGGTGGTTCTAATGTAGTGTCTACCGGGCTAGTTGCAAAGTTTAATTTCAGGTGTGCTTAATTTAATTGGAGGGGTGTGTTGTGCTGAGCCCCCAGCAGAACTATGTTATGTTTCTTCTTGTTACTTTAACTCTTCAGTACGTACATACTAGTATTTCTTACATTTCATCTTTTAGTTGGTATGGTACTACCACTCCTTTCTTCACATTATATACATACAATATATATGGACAACATCATATAGCCAGCAGTTTAGTTGTCAAAGAATTTCAGGGTGCTTAGTTTTGTCAAAGAATTCCAGGGTGCTTAGTTTTATTTGAGGGGTGGGTTGTGCTGGACACCATTATTGTGACTAGCCTTTTTAATAGTACTATATGCATAATTTGGGGACCAGCGCTCTCTATATGTACCACCTTTTTTTAATTTCAAGTTTTTCTCCATGGAGCAATCCATCGATACTACTTCTGTACAAAAGTATACATTTTCTAAAAGGCTAGAGGGCGGGGCAGTCTAGCTTGGTCAGTTTCACTAGAAGCGAGGGCCTTTTTGATTTGACGGCTCATTACTGCTGGAAGGCGGGGCCTTGTGATTTGACTGCCCATATAAATGCACCGACGACCAGATCGAGGAGGAGCAAAGAACCATGCGGTATACTCAAGTTTTCCACTGGAGTAGTATTGCGACGGAGGAGCATGAAACACGGCAGCCCAGTGCCATATGGCGATAAAAAATGATCTAATTTGCTAGTCATCTCATTGTTAGCATTATTCTGTTCATTCCCTCAAAAAAACCATTGTACTATTCATGCCTCGCAGAGAACGTGACATGTGCGGCGAAACACCCGAAGCAAAAGATGAAATACAACAGCAAAAGAAGAAGGAAGATTATCACCCCAAATGATCTAATTCTCCGCGGAGTAATAACTGCTTCTTCATCTCCTCCACGACCTCCATATCCTTGCGCGTCTCCTCCGCCATCTTCTTCATTCTGTCCATGATGCGGGATTTCTCGATGCGAGCCTTCATCATTTGTTCCACGGCCGCATTATGTACCTTGACAGCAGCCGGGTGCTCAATGCGGAGCTTTGCCAACTCCTCCTTCTATTCCATGACAAGGGCCTGCAGCATCTTCATCGAGGAACTACTATTCTCATGCAGCTTCTTCCAGCCGGCATTCTTCTCCTTCAATAGGTCGATCTCGTGGCAGAGCTTCGCCTTGTCCTCCTGAAGTCGCGGGATTTTGCCGGTCGCCTTCTTCTCCGAGACAATGCTCTTCTACAGCAGCATCACCAAGCCGGCGGCCAACTCCCCCTGCTGATTGAGCTCAGCGGGCATGTCGTCGAGGCTCTCCTTCAGCAACTCCATCAAGCCTTTGATGAACTCCTTCTACTTATTGAGGTGCTTATTGAGCTGATCGGGCATGCTGTCGAGGGATAACGACTCCAGCTCCGCCGGCTCGGCAAGTTCGCCTCTGCGGCTAGGGCGCTCCTGGGAGCCATCGCCTGCCCGTGAGAGATCGTTCGAGGTCTCTGCGTGGCGGCGAGCCCTCTTTTTTTCCGCAGCCTTGGTTGCCGCTCCCTTGTTACGAGTAGTTCTCGACCTAGAGCTCTGCTCACCGGCCATGGCAACGACGGACGAAGAAGAAGCACTTATAAGGAGGAAAGGTAGAGTAATTTTTGGTTTGGTAGTTCCCCTTTTTATAACCTAAGTACTAGCACTAGTACTAATACCTGCATAGTGGGAACACGTTCAAGTTTGGTACGTACAAGTAGGTGTGAGCAGGCTTTCGAATATGATGGGACCAAGGTAAAGATTTATTGATGGTTTTGGTTTCGAGGCCCGAAACGGCTCCCGATGAGTTTAGCGGAACATAAATTTCAAGTACTACACTTCTCAAATGCGTAAATTTTATGTTATTGTCAAAAATTGGCACAAAATACGAAGGAGACCAATGGAAGTACTACTTAGCAACCCACGATTTAACTACTCGCATGCACGCAGTGGAGTAATAATGTCTTTCTTCCGCCCTCACGTCCACTCAATTTGCATGCACTGTATTAATTGACCATCAATGAAGTGAACGACTTTACACACGTCAAATTATCACATGGCGTGGATCTTGGTACATAATTGCGTCCGCCCGTGTACCCACGTGTGCGTGCGAGGGAATGAGTGCGTGCGTGGCGTGCATGCACATCTTCGCTTCGTGCATGTACCGCCAGTATGGCTCAGGAAGGACGAGTACATTCTTCTGGAACCAGCAGCACGTCACTGTGATGAATCCACGCAAGGAGGTCGCGACAACGCCTCCACATGTGCCACATGGCTTCATGAATTGTAAGAGAGACACTATGTAGCATGCCATTAGTATTCTAATTTACGTGTTTTGCACATACTCGAAGTACTAGTAAGGTACACGTGCATTGCATGCATCAGATTTTGCAACCAAATTATGAATAAATACCACACTATAGCATGTAAGCTCTGAGTCATATATGCCTAATGTAGCCCTTCATTTAATTCTTATAGTTCATCTCATTCAAAATCAATTAGAGAGTGCTTGGATACGTTTTAGTCCCATGACTAAAAGTAGTGAGACTAAAACATGCTAGCCTCATCCATGCTTGGATCCAAATACTAAGGAGACTAAAATCAAGTTAATGAGCATTTATTATCCTCCAAACCCTCCAATCCAGAACTCGCCCGTGTTAAAGGAGAGGACTTAAATGAGGAGAGAGAGGACTAATCCACATTTTAGTAGGGGTACCCCTGACTAAAAAAATTAGTCTCAAGACTAGTTTTAGCCCCTCTTTAGTCAGGGGTGCTTGGAACTTTAGTCTCTTAAAGAGACTTTTTTTAGTCAGAGTAAAATAAGTCCCTTGGATCCAAGCACCCTCTTAGTTTTTATAAAAAAACTAAGAACGCGGGAATAGAAAAAACATGGGATTATAGTGGAATGTCATCTTGAATCGTACAGGATTGTACGAGTGTTTGATTGTGCATGGAAAAAGCGCAGAATTATTTCAAAGAGGTTTGAGTGGATGGGATGTTTCCTATGAAATCTAGTGCAAATAAATCATATGGAAAAATTCATACGGTTTACAATCCTATGAATCAAACAACCAAGATAGGAAAAATTCCTAATGATTAGAATCCTCCAAAATTCCTTTGAGAATCCTTTGAATCAAAGAAGCCCTTAATCTATTTTATGATTCATGGAATCGTGCGTTGTAAAGCATAAAGTAAAAAACAAATAATGGCAATTCAACTAGAAAAAAAGTTTGGGCAGTTATGATACGGAAGATTCTAGAACAAATTAAAAGAGAACCACTGTTGTTTTGAGGTTTGTGCATTATGCTTAAGTTCAACCATGGAGTCTGCTAGATTGTACATGTGGCAAAATCCGGTGGGGGGATAGAAGATGGTGCGAGGGGCCGAGCGGAGGGAGACTATGAAGGAATGCACAAGTGCGAGATCAATATTTAGAGAGAGGGGGTGAACACATGAGCTGTTGCACGCAGTGGTGGAGCCATGAAAAATAAATGAGTTAGGGGGCCAAGCATTGCTAATCCTTTACGAGGAGGGTCAATTCATGAAATTAAACCTTTTTAGCAGCAATTGTCAAATTATCACATTCATATTAGCCTCGATATATAGTGATGTTGGGGGGGGGGGCAGGGCCCTTACTGCCCATGTCTTCGCCATTGTGCACGCGTTTGAGAGATGAAGTGGAAGGCATGGATGATGAGAGGGGGACGTTGGATATATAATTAATGTGGGTGTATTAGCTATATATGTTAATCCTATATAGAGAGGTATAGATTGATCGATGTGGACGTGGGAAAGAGGGTGAGACCTCAATGGATATATCGATTGATCGGTTTGTGTGGAAAACTATGAAAGACCTAGCTATATACACATATACATAGAGGAACATCGATCGTTGCGCATGCACGCGTGAGAGATAAAGAATGCACGATATGATGGAGAGGGTATGTGTTTGGGTGTGTGCCTTCATGGGAGACCGACCTGAAGAAAAAGATTGCATGCGTGCGATGGATAATGCCGACTGGTAGTGTGTGTGCATGCATGCATGAGAGAAAGTTAGTGGTACAATTATAAAGAGAAGACTACTGTGTGAGTGTAAAAGAATAGGTGAGGTCATAATGAATGTAAAGTTGAATTCAAATATTTGAATAAGAGATCCTGATATTTGAAACCCATGCATGCATGAATATAACGGAGATCTGCACAGTTTGGTTTGGAAACGAGCATGTTGTAATGTATACACATTGAACAAGGTCAGACTGATTTGAATTTGAGATACCGATGGCAGCCATCATTTGGCCACGTCGCATCCGTGCATGGACACACTATTCTAATTGGAGATGATGGGCGGCTTTCGCATCACATATCTATATCTATACCCCTATATATATATTATATTTTATATTTTTTTATATTGTGTGCGGGTAACTTTAACTTTGAAGGATGGTCATTGGATGAGGCGAATCCGATGGTCCAAAGATGGCAAATTTGAGCACTATTGGCCATTGGATATCATCTAGATTCCACCAGATTTCGCCACATGTATAATCTAGAAGACTCCATGGTTGAACTTAAGCAGAATGCACAAACATCAAAACACAAGCACTTCTTATTTGTGCTAGAATCTTCTGTATCAGAATTACCCAAATGTTTTTCTACATGATTTGCCATTATTTGTTCTTACTTTATGTCTTACAACGCACAATTCCATGAATCTTAAAATAGATTAGCTTTCTTATAAAAACTAGATGATTTTGAATGAAATGAACTATAAGAATTAAACGAACATCTAAATCATGCATATATGACTCAAAGCTTGCATGCTATAATGTGGTATTTATTCATAATTTGGTTGCCAAATCTCATGCGTGCAATGCACGTGTACCTTATTCTAGTCTAAATGGTGTTTGTGTGTGTGTTGTGCGTGTTGAGGTCCAAATTGTGTTTTTTGGGGTACATGTTAAGCTTGTTCTTCCGAAATTTCAAGCCGCGCCTTGTTATGCCGAAAATTGAAGCTAGCGTCTCTGTCTATCGTGCTGCGAAACTCCCGCCTCTTCAACCCGCGCCTTGTTAGCCCGAAATATTTAAGATATATCTTTGTCTCGTTGTGCTCTGACAACTCCCTCCATCTCAACCCGCGCCTTGCTATTCCGAAATTATAACACGTGCAAAAACTCCCACCTCCTGTGAAATCCCGACATGTGAAATGCCCGTGGTACCCCTGAACCGAAAGAACCGCCTCAAATCGGTGGGGTTACTTTCATAACTTACCCCACATTTTGGACAAGCACGTCTCTAAGCCGTGGTTCCCCACTGCCATCCCGTCTGCCCACCCATTCGTACATCGAGGCCGCGAAAACTCGCGACGAAACCCCACACCCTGCTCCGTCCGCCACCCAGCCGGAGCCTCTTCCCGATGACGTCGTCCACAACAACACCTCGGCGTCCCTCATCCACCGTACCGGATGAGGATCCGTCGTTGATCTCATCGTCCCGACAGTTCAGCCACCCCGTCCTCCACCTCCAAGGAGCTTCCCCGACGTTCCCCTCGTCCTTCACGCAACCTCCATTCCCACACCGCCGTCTTCACTTGCACCACCGGAAGAGCATCATCATCACTGTTTCCTCGGATGAAGCTGCGGCCTATTCACCGCCACCAAAGAGGTTGTACACTAATCGCTGTATTTTCTTCTTGATTCGATCTCTCATGGCGCGACTCCATTCACGGCGGCGTCGCCGGCCACTTCCTCCACGGCGTCGCTCCCTCGGCGGCGACGTCCACATAAGTAGGAGCTGCTGCTGCTTTAGCTCTCGCTCGCGCTGCTGCTCTGCTCTTGCTCTCGGTCCCCTGCCTAGTCTACTCTTGCTATTGCTCTTGCTCGCGCTGCTGCTCTTGCTCTTGCTCTTGCTTGCGATGCTGCTCCGATTTAGCTACACTTCAGTCGACTGAATCGACTTTTGGGTCAGTCAATTTTCAAGGGGTGTGGGGGAGGGCTCGCCGGGGTGAAGGAAGAACCAGCCGCAGTGGGGAGGGGGGCTCGGCGGAGAGGTACCCCACTATCTATCTTAGGGTTCAGGATGGGGGCGGTTGTCGCCCGCGGTGGCGGGGCGTTGGTGGGGTGGTGGCGTGGGGATCGCCGGAGAAAAAGCTCAGCACAGGGGGGCCTAGAGGGATGACCTGGGCGGCTGCGGACCGGCGGTGGGGAGTGTTTTTGGGGCGGGCGGGGCGGCGCACCGCTGGCCGCGGGCGGCGGGGGGCTGCTGTTTGGCCGGTGGTGGCTGGCGGCTCAGGGGGGTGGAGGTTGAAGATGAACCGCAGGTCCTTGATTTCGTATCCAACGGCTGCAAAATCGACTGACCAGAGATGAAAAATTCAGTCGACCGACGTGTAGCCTCACCTTGCTAGTGCGTTCAGTTTCGACAGCAAAATTCAGTTTCGACAGCAAAATTCACTTTCGACAGTTAAGTTCAGTTTTGACAGTTAAGTTCAGTTTCGACAGTTAAGTTCAGAGATGAGCGGCTGATGTATTTTACATCTAGCACTTTGTGGTTATGTATTTTACGTCATGTATTGGAGATGCTATTAGAATTCCACTCAGGTTAACGTTGTTCGTTGTCTATCTTGTCCTGCTTCAGCCTCGGCGTCGTACAACTCACCGGAGCTGCTCCAACGAAGAAACCCTCCATCACAGCGGAGCAGTACCTCGGGCTCCATCTCCAGATGCCTAAGATCTTCTTCCCCTCCTCCAACAGTAAAGTCAGCCGGAGCATCCTCACCGGCCAACCCAATCACGCTGAGATCGACATGGCTTCACCAAAGAGGTTGTACACTTCTTTTTGACTCTACATGTTATATATATATATATATATTGTCCGCTGAGATCGACATGGCTTCACCAAAGAGGTTGTACACTTCAACAGTAATAGGAAATACAATTATTTTATCCTACTATATGACAAGCAATGAGGTACCAGGAAACTTAGCTATCCATGATGGACTCTCTTGAACGCCATCATTATTTATCTCTACGCGTTTCAGCTGTGCATTTGTCGATGGGCCTAGGAGTTGAGCTATTATGGCAGTGGCCTGGGTCCAAAGTAATAGAAGTAGCATAAAAACATTTTTTTAGTCTAGGATTTTTCTTGCCCAGGCCTGCCTACTAGAATCGCCAGTGTTTGAAAGGAAAACTGAATGAAAAACATAGGAATTGGAAAGTTTCCTATGGTACAACTTTTCATGAATTTGGTGCAAAGGAATGGAGCAAAGGAAAACTGTAGGATTTGTTCGTTTAGTGTCTCCTTGAAAGAAAAACCGTAGGAATTCTAATTTCCACTTCTCTCCTTTTCATATTCCTATTCATCAAGCACAAGACTAAGAGATAGTAGCATAATAGCATTATAACCGTACATTTTCTTGTGGTTTGACTTAATCTCACCATGCTTTTTTGCATCCTGTGATCTTCCAATTGTTGTGAATTAAACACCCAGATTGGCAGAAATCCTGTGTTTTTAAATTCTCTGTTTTGCACGTGCATTCCTATCCTATTCCTGTCTATTTCCTATCCCTCCATTGTTAGAATCCTCAAATACAAACAAGCCCTTACTCAATTACTTCTGTTACAGATATGTGTCAAAGAAAACCTTGTGTGGTTTGTCCTGCTCCTGCGGCGCTGTGTTCCACCCCAGCTCAGCTGCTCCAACGACAGAAGGGTTCACCACAGCAGGGATCCGCTCTCCAGACTGTATTTCACCACCTCGGATCTTCTTCCCCGCCGCCGGCAGCCACGACAACTGCATTACCATCATCAAATGAGCAGATGACCTTGAGGACTACACAGGTACGCAAGAGAGGTCGCACTCTTCCGTGTCTGCTTACGTTATGCGTCGCTAATATGATGACATGCTATATTATCGTTGTGTTCACCTATTAGACTCCGGGTCAGGTCCAAACTAATGCCGAAACTTGAGTTTTTAAATGGTTGTGGGGTACATATTGGGGCAGCAATCAATACTATCTGTCTACTATCTGGTTATTCTCCGGTGTCTACTATGAGTTTCATGTTGGGTGCAAACAAACATCAAAGGAGCCATTATCTATATTTTTTAACTAAAGCTATTATCTGCCTACTAACATTGGTTTTGGGTCTATCCACAGTTTCCTACCATCACTCTGGATTTGTGCATGCACTCCTTACATAATCTCACTATGTTTTATTCCTATGCATGCCAGTTATTGTACACAATGGAACTGATCATGTAGAGCAAAAGAGATGAGCCTTGCGTGGCAATAAAATTTCATGCAGATGTTGTTCGATGGTGGGCCCAAAGGCAGCCCCCCCCTCCACCCATTTCGGATCGTAATCAAGAGGAAGATAATTGTTCTGCGGGGGGATTCAGAAGGAGAAGACCACTCCTATTTACCCCATGAGCTCTTCGCTCTAACTTGGCATGCTGATGTTGGTAATATCATGCATATGGTGCCTTGCATTGCTTATTGTATACATTAAAGATGTGATCTGCTTAGTTTAGACATGCTTTGTGTCAATGCCATCTATTTATTTTCTTTATCGTATATGTGAATCATGCAATGCCATCTTGTCTATCCGGGCATCATATATGTGAATTTTGCAATGCCACCCTGGTTAGCCAGTCATCTTATATGTGAATTATATCATGCCATCATTTTTTTATTACGTGTTAAATTTGTCAACAATTTTAGTACATTCAATTACTCTTCCTGTGCATCAGCCATTCGGCACGGTCATGGAAAAATCTGGAGTGGAAACAAGGTCTTTAGAGAAGACAATGCTATCTGACGAAGCGCATGTCTTGCTGGTTACCGATAGCTCCTCAGAGGAGGATTCAGAGACAAATGACCAGTCATATTTTCCCCCCGAGGTGCATGCCCTAACTTGGCAGGGTTATGTTGCTCATATCGTGTGTATGGTATCTTGCATTGCTATGTCATTTGCTTAGTTTAGACATGCTTTGTGTGAATGCCACCTATTTAGTGTCTAATTACCATATATGTGAATTATGCAATGCCATCTTGTTGCAAGACATTATATATGTGAATTATGCAATGGTATCTTGTTGCAAGGCATTATGTATGTGAATTGTGCAATGCCATGTTGTTTAGGCAAGCGTCATGTATGTGAATTATATCATGCCGTCCTTTTTTGTATTTCTCATTGCTTTTGTCGACAATGTTTGTATATTCAACTGCTCTTCCTATGCATCAGCCATTTGAATTGTTGATGGAGAAATCTGGAGTGAAAACAAGGTCTTCAGAGTAGACAATGCTACCTGCTGAAGCAGATATCTTGCTGGTTACAGATAGCTCTTCAGATGAGGATTCCGAGGCAGATGACCAGTCCTATTATACCCCTGAGGTGTATGCTCAAACTTGGCAGGGTTGTATTACTCATATAATGCATATGTTGTATTGCAATGCTTAGTTTTTACATCATATACACAATATTGAATGCAATCTCCTTAGTTGACACATCATATATGCGATTGCCCTCTGCTCACTTCCTTAGTATATGAATCATATATTTGAATTCTGTCATGCCATGATGTTTACATAGACAACATGTATCTGAATTATGGCATGCCAACCCATTTTCTAAAGACATAATATAGTTATATGATCTCATCCTGTTTACATAGTCATCATATTTTAAATTATGTCATCCGTGAATTATATCATGCCATCATGTTTCCATCGACGGCATGTTTGTGATTTATGGCATGCCAACCACTTTAATAGACACATCGTATAGTTATATCATGTCATCCTGTTTACATAGTCATCATATTTTGAAATATGTCATTCTATCCTGTTTAGTTAGCCATCATACATGTGAAATTGTGTCATGCTATTCTGTTTGGTTAAACAACATAATTGTGAATTATTTCATGCCCTGTTTTCTTCCCTACTATCCATTGCACATGTCTATCTTACAATGTCTGTACATTCAATTACTTTTCTTGTTTATCAGCCATTTCAATTGGAGGGAGTGATGGCAGTATATGTGGGAGTAAACCAGCACCACCACACATAACCCACGCTCATGCAGATTGTACCCCTATCCAGTTGGACAGAGAACCAGCTACAGCCCTTGTAACCCCAACCCCAGCAGATAGACACCCAGTTCCCGTTGACACAACACCGTCTCCACCACAGAGCACCCAAACACGAGCAGTTAGTAAGGCAACTACAGTGCCCAAATCACGAGGACCACCACTCCGAACCCGAAGTCAACGCTTAAAGTAGAAGAAGAATTGTTCTCAGGTCAGGTTCCGTAGCTATGGTTCATACTTCTTTGCTCTTGCATCACTGTAGTTACTGACACCAACCAATTTCAAATTTGAAGGATGCAATTGAAACTCCAATGGTGCAATAGGTATGTTTTAAACATGTCTCTTCAACGTGTTTGGCTGTTTGCTGTTGTAACTTGCTCTATGTTGATTTCAGTTTCAATTGAATAAACAGTTATGTTCTCATGCCATGCACATTACAAGTGTTGTTATTGCTGTGTAGGTTCCCACACTTATATTCTGTCTATGCTGCTTTGTCTTAAATAGATATGATTCGAATTGTATCTATCTGGATTTGGCAACATAAACTAGAATGATATAGACCATACAGTGAACATACTACATAGAGATATGTTTGTTTTATGCTGTTATCCTGTCTACCTTACTACTGAACTGGTTTACCAAAATGAGTTTCATATACTACATTGTAAACCTGAGATGTGTTTGTTTGTTTCTCTTTTAGAACGCGGATAAAATATTGGAGAAGAGTACGTTGTTATGCAATGGTAAAGGAAGTAATGCAGATAAGGTTCAAGATAGTGAGACATCCCTGTTGGTCTCCAAGAAAGCTGATAAAAACTATATTGAAGACACTAAGACAACCCCAAAGTCCTGTCTTGATGTAGTGTTCAAGTTACTGGCTACCACTGTTGCACCAGCTCTTCGAACTCGTTGCCTTAATCAGTTTGGCTTCTTGAGTCTCAACTTCAAGTTGAAAGACATCGATCAGATGTTATGCGACAGGAAGCCGAAGGACTGAGGAAGTCCCTGCATAATTCAGATGCATACTTTCTGGTGCAACAGCAAGCACTAGAGGACTTAAGCACCAAACAAGAGAAAGTTAATAAGCTTGCTAAGCATCTTGCCAGCATTATGGGTACCCAGGATATTGTTTCTTGAGCTCTTCTGAAGTGGTTTCAGTTCTGGACTTGTTTTGCTGCGGCGTTTATATGCTGTTGTGTTCCCTATATTTGCACTGGTGGCAAACTTTGATGCCCAGCGGATGTAATATGTGTAATAGCCGTGATAGCCTAGTGTAAGTTGCTTGCTTATTTATTTCCTTGTTGTCTTGTTTATTTGTTTGCTTGTAGAAAGTGCGTTCTTTTTCTGCGGTTTGCTAGTGGCTGCAATAACTTTTTTTTAAAACTAGGCCACAATAAACGCCACAATAGTGCACTCGGCCTATGGGCCGTAGAAATAGTGGGCCTTCTATGGGCCGTAGAAACAGTGGGCCTTCTACGGGCCGTAGATACAATGGGCCTTCTACGAGCCGCAGAAACAATGGGCCTTCTACAGGCCGTATCATCAACGGGCCTTATACGGGCCGTATGATCGATTGTCCAAACATGGGCCAAACAGACCGCATTCTGGCCGTAAACAGCCTAGAGTTGGAATTGTCCGTTCATGGGCCGACCATAATGGGCCATTGTTAATAGGACGTATTTGATGACGCTATGAAAATGGCCCAACGTATTAACGGACCACAAGTAGGCCGACTGTAACCACGGGATGAATTTGGCCCACAAGCAGAAAATGACAGTAACAGGCCGTAAGTAAACGAATGCTGGAAATGAGCCCAAGAATAAATGGGCTCTGAGAAGGCCAAAAGATAACATGGGCTAGAAACGGCCCAACGGAACAACGAGCTGTTAATGGGTATAAAGTGATACACTGTTCTATACGGGCCAGTTTCACCACGGGCCGTTAATGGGTGTAAAGTGATACACTGTTCATTACGGGCTAGTTTCACCACGGGCCATTAATAGGCCAAGAGTTATAGGGCCTCATATGGGCCGAAAGACGTCATGGGCCATACATGGGCCAGAAGTGAAAATGGGCTAGAATTATATTGGATGGCCGACGCTACTGGGCCTAATTCGAATAGGGCGTAACGGACCTTGGGTTAGCGGGTTGTAAATGGGCTATATGCCAACAGGCCGTTAACAGTCTTTCCATGGGCCGGCCCGCCACCTTTTGACCAAGTCAAACGGGTCGACCTTTTCACAGCAATGGGCCTCTGTTGGGCCGTGCCACATGTCGATGTATCATAGGCGCCTTCTGTCCAATGAGTGGATGACATCTGTCGCAGTGATGAGCCGATACGTGTTTCCTCCAGCCAATGATGATTTTACACATGGAAAATCCCCATTGGTCGGGGCTGTTAATGGGTTATCGGATCCAAAACCTGACCCGATAGCTTAACGGTGTTCCGTTACGGTGGATGCCATGTGTCGGTCACCCTTGACGAAAGCACTTCTGTGACGCGCGATTTATCGTTATGGAAGTGGACACTTCCGTGATGATAATTTTGGTAATGTCATGGAACACTTCTACGACAGCACAGGTATGACTATGATTCTGTCATAAATTTGTCATGCATGTACATGCATGACAAAAAACGCGACCTACTGTGATGAACACGTATCATCACGGAAGTGTTTTTTTGTAGTGCAACAACCCACCGCCACCACCTCCAGTTGACAATTTAGATCGTTTTCTAAGGTTGCAGCCGCCGGTGTTTTCAAGTAGCACCAAGACGATAGTTGCTAATGATTGGCTACGCCGTATTGGAAGAGAGTTGACCACCGCAGGTTGCACAAATGCTGAGAAGATGCGTTTTGCTGCACATCAATTGGATGGACCTGCAGTCTCAAGGTTGGATAATCACACTGCCACTTTCCCTATAGACAATGTCACTTGGGAGCAGTTTCAGCAAGCTTTCTGCACAGCCCATGTCTCAACTAGAGCTATGAGCATGAAGAAGCGTGAGTTTCGCAACTTACGCCAGGGAACCGTACTCTGGCCCAGTACGTGGATGAGTTTAGCAAGTTATCTCGCTATGCCCCTGATGATGTGTCCACAGATGCCGCGAAGCAGGAGAAGTTTATGGAAGGGCTGAATGATGAGATGAGTATGCAGTTGATGGGGGCAACATTTAACAACTACCAGGAGTTGGTAGATAAGGCTCTTATGATTGAAGGGAAGCAGCAGCAGATTGAGAGCCGTAAGAGGAAGTATGGACAAGGGAAATATAATTCAGGAGCATCGCAAAAGCCTCGCTTTACCACGAACTCGGGAGGATACACCCATAACCATGGAGGCCATACCCACAATGGAGGAAGTTCTCATAATCACAATGGCTCCAAGAATGGGAATGGGAATGGAACAAACAACAATCAGAACCGCTCCAATCCAGCCACACCCGCCAAGAAGGACATAAGTCACATTACTTATTTGAAGTGCGGGAAGACTGGACACTATGCCACTGAATGCCCTGAAGTGAAGAATAGAAATGGCAATGGAAGCTCTGGGAAAAATCCCAACCCTTTCAACAGGGGACAAGTGAACCACATGAACGTGGAGGAGGTTGAAGAGCAGCCAGATGTAGTTATAGGTAAGTTTTTGGTTAAGTCATTTACCGCTCGCGTTCTTTTTGATACTGGTGCATCGCATTCATACATTTCAAGGGGATTTGTGGACAAGTTTAATTTACCCTCCTTAGCCCTTAGGACACCTTTGCTAGTGAGTTCACCCGGTGTAGAGTATATGGCCAGCCGATGGTGCGACCGGTTACCCTTAACCATTGGCAGCCATGTTTTCCCCTCAGAGCTAATAATTTTGGAATCACAAGGATTGGATGTGATACTCAGAATGGATTGGCTATCGAAGTATGGAGGAAACATTGATTGCGCTAGCAAGTCAATTATGCTCACTACCCCAGAGGGAAATGGATTCAATATGTATCCAGGCATGCGCCAAGGAGGACCCAAGTAAATTCCCTCTCTGGAGTCGTCCAGGAGGAAGTACCTGTAGTGAAGGATTACCCAGATGTATTTCCAGAGGAATTACCAGGCATGCCGCTAGATTGAGACATCGAGTTTTTGATAGAGCTATTGCCAGGCACCGGACCATATCGAAGAGACAATATCGGATGTTCGTTCGTTAGCCTATTCATCTCGTTCTATTTTTCCAGGGTTTTTCCGCGATTATTTTCGATCGAGATTTCTGCCCTGATCTTCGTTTTAGTTTATCTTTTCGCTTGTTTATCCAAATCAGGTGAAAAAAGTACCTAGACCTTCATCTCGAAACCCTCTTTCTGTTTAACCAACTTGAACAAGATTTTGGTATTGTAAAATTTGACTTTAGTCCAGGTTAGTAAACGGACCTTGTTTCTTTCGTAGTTTGAGTTTCGTTGCTCCGTTTGATTTGATTCTTTTTGGAAACCGGAGTTCTTCAGTTGAACTTTCTTGTTAGATCTTCTGATTTGAGTTTTACCCATGCATCTTTTCTTGATGTGCTTATGTATGCTATTGTTTGTTTGCGATAGAATTCCCGGAGTGCGAAGCGTGGTACTATGAGTCACTAGGTTTTGCGAATCGTCAGCAAGGCAAGTAACACATTGATCATACTCTTTTCATACCCAGTTTTATGCATTAGTTTCAATCCTCAAACACTGCATGAGTAGGTTGTGATTAACATGTGCGTATTGGGAAGTAGTTGACGTGGTAGAACCTATTACCTGTTTTATTATCAAACCCTTGGGAGCTACTTCTATGTTATGCTTATATTGCTATGCTATGCACGTAGACGTGGTTTGGGTGAGTGAATCCATGATAGTTGTGAGATTGTTAATTAATGGTGAACTTAAGGTGGCAACTTTAACACACATCAGGGTGGATTGTTGGTTTTGGGCACATGGAGAATCCAGTGTTGTCCTAGGATATCCCGGAGTACCCGTGTGATCATCATATGGTCCGTGTCGGTGTCAAAACCGGCGGATCTCGGGTAGGGGGTCCCGAACTATGCGTCTAGGCGGATGGTAACAGGAGACAAGGGACATGATGTTTTTACCCAGGTTCGGGCCCTCTCGATGGAGGTAAAACCCTACTCCTGCTTGATTGATATTGATGATATGGGTAGTACAAGAGTAGATCTACCACGAGATTAAAGAGGCTAAACCCTAGAAGCTAGCCAATGGTATGATTGTTGTTCGTCCTACGGCCTAAAACCCTCCGGTTTATATAGGCACCAAAGAGGGTTAGGGTTACACAGAGTCGGTTACAATGGTAGGAGATCTACATATCCATATCACCAAGCTTCCCTTCCACGCCAAGGAAAGTCCCATCCGGACACGGGACGAAGTCTTCAATCTTGTATCTTCATAGTCCAGGAGTCCGGCCGAAGATGATAGTTCGGCTATCCGAACACCCCCTAGTCCGGGACTCCCTCAGTAGCCCCTGAACCAGGCTTCAATGACGACGAGTCTGGTGCGCATATTTTCTTCGGCATTGCAAGGCGGGTTCCTCCTACGAATACTTCATAGAAGATTTTGAACACAAGGATAGTGTTCGGCTCTGCAAAATAAGTTCCACATACCACCGTAGAGACAATAATATTTACACAAGTTCAATCTGCTGACGTATTTCGTGGCGTGACATCACACCACGGCCAAGCCTTTATTCAAATCATTTTTACTGTTCCACCTCAGCGCATTTAGCGAGGCGGTTTCCTTGGCACGTCTTGTCAAAGCAGAGATCGTGTCCCCTTATTCCGAGATTCTCATCAATACGGGCGTGGGTAACCCAACCGTGCCCGTTGGCACGCCTCCTCTACCGAAGGCGAGTCCCGAACGGTCACGGGGGAGGCTCTTGGTATTCAACCTCTTTATAAAGAGACCAAGGCCCCACTCCCTTCTTTCAATCTCAATCGAATCCGCCCCTCGCCTCGAGTTCCAACACCCAAAGCTCTAGATTCAGGCGCTTCGAACCTTCGATGATGTCCGGCTCCGACCTGCAAGGCCGGTAGATGCCTTCCTCCATTACGGAAGAAGACATGCTAAAGCTAAGAGATGCCAGGTGTTTAATCGGCGAAATTTCGCATAGGATACCTGCCCAAGGGCAGGTTATTCCCACTCCCATGCCTGGTGAAAGCGTGGTGTTCGCGTCTCACTTCCTTCGGGGGCTAAGCTCCCGATGGACCCCTTTGTGAGGGGGCTCATGTTTTACTATGGGTTGGAATTTCACGACTTGGATCCAGAGTCCATCCTCCACATCTCATCGTTCATCGTCGTGTGCGAAGCCTTCCTCCGCATTACCCCTCACTTCGGATTGTGGCTCATGACCTTCAAAGTGGAGCCTAAGATGATCAAGGGGCAACAGGCAGAGTGTGGAGGGGCTGTTATAAGCAAGAATGCTGATGCTCCGTGGCCCGAGGGATCTTTTCAAGAGGAGCTCAGTTTATGTCAACAAGAGTGGTTTTATATCACAGCTCCCAGGGGCACCAAATGGGTGGCGCCACCTGCCTTTCGCTTGGGTCCTCCACCGCGGCTGGCGTCATGGGTCAATAAAGGGCTTGACCGGGGGCCGTCCAAGGATGTGCCCTTGCTGCAGGGCCGCATTCGAGACCTCCTAGAGAGAGAGATCACTTTGGTCGTAGTAGCGTAGGTCATGCTAATTCGTCGCATCCTGCCCTGCAGATGTCGGCCCCTCCGCCTGTGGGAATTTAACCCGGAGGGACCACGAGCTCTCCAACATTTTATGGGCGCGACGCCCGTGGAGATGTACAAGCTTTTCTTAGGATCACAAGAGATGTGTCCGGACTTGACCGAGGACGCAGGTCTGAGCTGCAATCGCCCGGATACTCAAGTAAGTAGCCCTGTACCCAGACACGCTATCCTATATTTATCACAAACTTGCCCTTTAAAAGAGCTGTCCCTTGAACAAGAGTGGATAGCGAAAGCAAAGTTAATCAGGTGTCCGGCCCCCCTCCCTAAGACCACGTCGGATCCTATGTTAACCAGGATGCTGGAGGTTGCGCCTTCGGAAGAAGGTGAAGGGGGGAAGAAGGAAGCTACCGCCTCCACGAAGGAGGCTGCCAGGAAAGGAGGGATCGAGAATCCCTCCATCCAAGGGAAGAAGAGGACCGCCTCTGAAGACCCGGAGACCATGGTCTCGAAGCAGGGAAAGAAATCTTCGTCGGAGGGTCCGACGCCAAGAGATGCCTCGGCCGCATTATGCACCCAAGGGGATCAGCCCTCCACCGAGCCGTAAGTAAAAAGGGGAGTTCTTTTTAAAATAAAGGATATCCCTACCCTATTTCTGATAACCGAAATTTTACCTTGTAGTTCGGATCTCAGCCCTTCTCAGCAGAGCTCATCTTCGGGGGATCTTCGTCCGGAGATGATAGAGAGCGAAACGCCTCCCCCTGCCGTACCGTCTTATGAGGCAGGCGACCCTGAGGTGTCGTCATGGAGGGTTTCTCCGAATCCAGCGGGGCCGGAAGGTAGTCGTATGTTCCATCAAAGCCCTCCGCGTCCGGCCTTCGAAAAAGGCCATCGGACGAGTCCGGCACCATATGGTGTACGGTCGGAGGAACTGAAGGATCTGCTCGGGCGAGCATTTATCTCAGAAGATCACCGTGCGGTAATGAGTACGGTGATTGAAAGGATTTCATCCGCTGAGTGCGGATTGCATGAAGCCGTCAGAAGTTTATTGACAGGTTTTGAGGTACACAAAATGATGTACCTTCTGACAGTTTCGCATATAAAATGCGCCCTGTGTAGATAGTAGCCCCTGAGGCTCGGTGTGTTGTCAAAAATGACAGCGCGCCGAGCATCATAATCCCAGGTATAATGTGTCGCCCTTCCTGTGCAGGTGGCGAAGGGTCCGGTGGCTAGCCAGACTGATGAATTTGCCGAACTAAAGCGGCAACTTGACGTGGCGGATGTCGACATCGCGCTTGTCAATAGGCGTCTTGACGAGTCACAAGGTATGCAATTTCCCCGCGGACACCTGGTAAGGGAGCTTGATGCCCGTGCCTTACAACAAGTATGCTTGATGTAGATGGTGCCGCTGCCCTGGAGAACCTACGGGCGGAGCTCGCCCAAGCCAAGGAGCAGGCCAGAAAGAGTGATGCGGCTGCCTTAAAGGCGGCCAAAGAGCTAAAAGCCGAACAGGCTGCTCACTGCCGAAGCAAGAAGGAGATGGCCGTGGAGTTGAAGAATGCTGCCGACCGTTGCAAGCTTCTGGAAAAAGAAGATCGGGCGGTACAAGAGGACCTGAAGAAGGCCACTCCCTAGGCCAAGGATGCTCGCTCTTCGATGAGAGTTATGAAGGAGGAGCTGCGTGAGGCCGGAGATATCGCGACTGGAAATCCCTTTCTGCTGCAGAGGAAATTCATGGATCCTAATTATGCTCAGTTGGACCGGCTGTGGAGTGCAGAAGATGCTTATCTGGACTTGGCGGCAAGTGCGGCGGACGCGGCCGAACACTTCCGAGATCAAGAGGATCACGAAACGGGAATGGTTTTTTGGTTGCAGTTCCATAATCCAGAGCACCCAATTCCATTAACCGATCGCTTGGCCGAATGGGCGGAGCTGAATAGGTTATCTGGACTTGCCATGAAGGATGTCGTGAGTCTTTTGTGGCTGAAGAGGCCCGAGCCGAAGAGTTATTTTGGCTTGGTGCAGCAGTTCCTTGGTGCGGTACCGCATATCAATGCAATGAGGAGGTCAACATGCATAGAGGGTGCGCGGATGGCTCTTGCCCATGTCAAGACATACTGGGCGGATATGAAGGCCACCGATGTTGCATCGCAAGATTCGGACGAAAGCCGAGTACCTGTCGAGCACTATTTCAGGAAGTTCTGTAGGGGGCTCGTTTAATAGAGACGCAGTGCTCGAAGGATATTATGTTCGAATAACATGTATTTATTGTGAAACAATGTTTCGATGAAATATAAAAGCTTTTTATACTTGTGCTTTCAAGAATTAAAATACCTCATGTGCGGTCGTTAATGTATATGTGTATATAACCTCAAAGATGGCAGTCTTCAGCTTCAGCCCCCATGCATATAATGCAGGGGTGTTTGCAAAATGCGCATTTTCACACTTGATCCAACGTCTTGGTCCTATAAAGGAGGTGGTAGCGTAGCAAACTAGGCAACCCGACTATAATGCTTTATCACTTTCACTTAGCCATAGGAGTTTGACAATGGGGCTACTATATAGCCCCTAGGGGCACCGCGCTCACCCGAATTCGGGACACGTATGTGCCTGACCGAGAAACGGCCCTTCGTCAATGCGGAGGAATCGTATAGATTCCGGCGGGTCATCGAGTGGTTGACCAGTCTCATGCTATATCATGACAGTCAGTTTTCAGCTTTCTCTACTGAGGTGCTCGCCTAGCCTAACCGGGGCACAATCGCAGTAGTTCTCCTGGTGTCGCGTTAGGCGATAGAGCGAAACGTAAGGCAGCAAAACACAGGAGCCGGGCAAACCCAACATTTGACCAAAGACATGATTCGGAGCTGATGCATATAAGGCCTAACTCGAGACGCCGAACACTCCCTAATGTATTCGGTCTTTATGAAAACGGGCCGAACAACGCCAATGGTAATAAGCCCCTGGTGTCCAGGTACGCGCAAAATTCTGACGTGGCCTATGCCAAAACGCCAGACTCCTCCTCGGTTATAGTAGGAAACCAGGGGATGTGTATCAACAAGAGACAGTAAAAAAGGTTTACACAGGGTCTTAATCTGAAAAGAATCCTTGCAACGGGTCCCTGCTGCACGTTTGCGCCTGTGTCTCCGTTGTGCCGTATCCTGGACGGGTGTCGCACGGTGTTCATCTGTAAAAGAGAGGAACTTAGTTGAAAAATATCGTGCAGAAATGTACATTATATTAAATAAACAAAGTATGTTTAAAAAATGAATAAAATTGAGCTTTATTGTCTCTTGTTGTATGTGTGCGGGGCCCCTTGTGCGGGGGTGTGCGGCTCGTAAGCCCCTGTATGTTTACGCTGGACTCGTCTAACCGTGTCCGGGGTCTGAACGACTTGTTTAGTTGCTTGGATTAGTGAAGCCGGTTTAGTTTGTGGATGTCGAGGCAATCACACAATCTTCCGCGCTCGAGGAACACTCGATATTTCCCTTTAAGGAGATGATGCCTCGTGGACCGGGCATTTTAAGTGTGAGGGATGCATAATGCAGTATTGCATTAAAGCGGGCGAAAGCTTCGCGCCCCAGTAATGCTTGATAGCTACTTGTAAATGGGGCGAGGTGGAAGGTTAACTTTTCGCGGAGGAAGTTGTCGGGTGAGCCGAACACATCTTCTAGCAATAGAGAGCCCGTACAATGGGCATATCGGCCTGGCATTACCCCTTGAAAGGAAGTGTTGCTATGGTGAATTTTGGTTGGGTCTATCCCCATTTTGTGGGTTGTGTCCTGATATAGCAGGTTTACATCACTACCGCCGTCCATTAGGACATGTGTAAATTAGAGTCCGTCAATTATCGGATCTAATATCAAGGAAGTCCATCCTACATTCCGGATACTTCTAGAGTAATCCTGATGATCGAAGGTGATTGGTTTTGACAACCAATGGCGGGACTCCTCTGGGATAGGCCGTATGGCGCGTATCTCTATGGGCGCCGTTCTGTTTTTCCCTTTTGTTGCGTAAAGTGAGTTTACTGTTTTGACTTCTTGTGGGAAGTTCTTTTGTTTTCCAGTGCTCTGCTTGTGGGGTTCGTCATCGTCCTCGCTTGGTGTGTCGAGCCCCTTGTGTTCGGCGTTGAGTTGGCCGGACTGCTTGAAGACCCAACAATCTCTGTGAGTATGATTTGCAGGCTTCCCGGGGGTACTGTGGATTTGGCATACCTTGTCCAAGATTTTGTTTAAGTTAGATAGCTCGTCCCTATTATACTTAGGGGGCAGTTTTTTATGATTGTGACGTGAGCTTTTGAATCTGGCATTGACTGCCATGCTCTTCGGGCTGTTGCCCTTGGTTCGGCACTAGTCCTTGCTGCGCCGCGGTTTCCCGTTTCCATCCCTAACTTCGGATGTACTTGGGTCGCTGGTACTGCATCTTGCCAGCCAGCTATCCTCTCCCGCGCAAAAGCGGGTCATGAGGCTTGTTAATGTGGCCATTGTTCTTGGCTTTTCTTGGCCGAGGTGTCTGGCGAGCCATTCATCTCGGATGTTGTGTTTGAAAGCTGGTAAGGCTTCGGCGTCCGGGCAGTCGACTATTTGGTTCTTTTTAGTAAGGAATCTGTTCTAGAATTTTCGGGCTGACTCTCCGGGTTGTTGAGTTATGTGACTTAAATCGTCTGCATCCGGAGGTCGGACATAGGTCCCTTGAAAATTTTCCCGAAAAGCATCCTCGATCTCTTCACAACTTCCAATGGTGTTTTCGGGGAGGCTTTTGAGCCTATGCCGCGCTGGACCTTTGAGCTTGAGGGGTAAGTATTTTATGGCGTGGAGGTCATCTCCTCTAGTCATGTGTATGTGGAGGATGTAATCCTCAATCCAGACTCCAGGGTCTGTTGTTCCGTCGTATGCCTCTATGTTTACGGGATTGAATCCCGCTGGAAATTCATGATCCAGAACCTCATCGGTGAAACATAGGGGATGTGCGGCACCCCTATATTTAGGTGTACCGTAATATTCGGATACTTGACGTGTTGCATTGCTTACTAGAGCTTGCTTTCTTGGCCCGTAGATGGATCAAACTGGGCCATCTTTTTGATGCGAATCCGTGTGCGGATCGTGTGCCGGCTTGTGTGCGGTGCCGTTTGCCGCTCTGTGTTTGCCATGGGGTCGTCTATCCGACCGGGTGGTCTCCTTGTTCTTTGATTGCGGTGGCTCTACGGCATGCTCATCAAATTCTGGCAGTAGTTTTCGCTTCGGGTAGCTCTTTGTTTGGCGACTGTCGCCGTATTTGTCTGCGGTGTTGAGTACTTTGCTCGATCTGATTCTGAGCGCATGTTCCACTGTTTTGAGCTTCCGCTTCTGCTTTTTCAGGCTACATGCAGTGGCGACGAGCCTTTTGTGGAGGTTCTTCTGCTCCGGTAGCTTGTCCGGCGTGAGATCGTCCGGACTATTATCTTCGCCGGGGATGGGTTGTTTATCCGGATTGTCCTGTTCGGACGGTTGCTCGATAGCATGTTTGTCGTCCACTCATTCGCCCTACTCTATGGCCGGGTCTGTATGGCTGTGTTCTGTGTCGAGGCGGGATTTTGAGCTGCGCTTACGTCGCCGTTTTGACTGCTTTTCGAGGGAATGATCCCTCGTGGTGTCCCGTTGTTCCTCATCGTCGCTTCTTTTAGGTGTGTCCACCATGTATACATCGTGAGATGAGGTGGCTGTCCAGTGCCCTATAGGTGCTGGTTCATGTTTGTCTTCTACATCGTCGTCCATATCGTCGATGTCTTCGGAATCAAAGTCGAGCACGTCATTTAAACTTTCAACAGTGGCTACGAAGTGGGTGGTGGGTGGGCTTCGAATTTCTTCGTCGTCCGCATCCCAACCTTCCTGAACATAGTCCGGCCAGGACTCTCCTGATAGAGAGAGAGACTTTAGTGAATTTAGGATGTCGCCAAAGGGCGAGTGCTGAAAGATGTCCGCAGCAGTGAACTCCATGATCGGCGCCCAATCAGATTCGATTGGCAGGGGCACGACAGGTTCCGAGTCCAAGAGGAATCCGGCACCTTGGAGTCACAGGCTTCGCAAAGGACAGGGTTGGTGTTTGGCTCAATCGCCGCAGAGATCGCAGCCCCCAAGGTGGTGTCCAGCCACCCATCCTCGATCGACTTAGTCGGCTCTGAGCTAAGGGTCAGAGCGGACACTTGTGCGGCCTCCAGGGCACTGTCCGGCAACAGAGCTAGATCATGCCCATCATGACAGTGCGCGCGCTTGGCTGTGGCTCGAACCCGCCGAAGATCAAGTCTCCGCGGATGTCGGCCGTATAGTTCAAACTTCAAAATCTGACCTGATGGCCAGGGGCGTAGCTTTCAATCTGCTCTAGATGGCCAAGCGAATTGGCCCGCAGTGCAAAGCCGCCGAATATGAAGATCTGTCCGGGGAGAAAAGTCTCACCCTGGACCGCATCGCCATTGATGATCGGAGGAGACATCGGGCCTAAAGATGACGACACAGAGGAACTCTCAATGAAAGCACCAATGTCGGTGTCAAAACCGACGGATCTCGGGTAGGGGGTCCCGAACTGTTCGTCTAGGTGGATGGTAACAGGAGACAAGGGACACGATGTTTTTACCCAGGTTTGGGCCCTCTCGATGGAGGTAAAACCCTACTCCTGCTTGATTGATATTGATGATATGGGTAGTACAAGAGTAGATCTACCACGAGATCAAAGAGGCTAAACCCTAGAAGCTAGCCTATGGTATAATTGTTGTTCGTCCTACGGACTAAAACCCTCCAGTTTATATAGGCACCAAAGAGGGTTAGGGTTACACAGAGTCAGTTGCAATGGTAGGAGATCTACATATCCGTATCACCAAGCTTGCCTTCCACGCCAAGGAAAGTCCCACTCAGACACGGGACAAAGTATTCAATCTTGTATCTTCATAGTCTAGGAGTCCGGCCGAAGATGATAGTGCGGCTATCCGAACACCCCCTAGTCCGGGACTCCCTCAGTCCGCCACCAAGACAAAAAGGGATCGTAAGGTTATTCATGCTAGAAACTTCCGTGTGCAGCCACAAGCTATTATGGGCTCTAGCATAGTCGAGTATGTTGCATGACCTCTACCAGTGGTAGGCTAGCAGCTGTAGGGGATGTAGGTTGGTACTATCTACCCAGGGTTAGAGTTAATGTTTCTGAAAGACTGTGTCTCGGTCATCCGTTTCTCAAACACCATGTAGTGCGAGAAATCCAACGGAGGAGATTGAGCCTTGTGGGGAAAAGTGCACAAACCTCTGTAGAGTGTACAATCTAATCATAGTTAAATAAAATTATATTCCTTTGTTGTAGGGAAAATTTGGCTTCTCGCAAAACATATTAACCGTAGAGCCTCCACCAGCCATATATGCGTGTAGTGATAGCATTTATTCTGTTCATTGCTCTACTGTGTTACTATGCCAGCATATTCCATGTGCTGACCCATTTTTGGGTTGCAACGTATCATGTTGCAGACTTCTTAGACGAAGAGTAAGGTGTGCTAGGTCGTTGTCGTGCACTCAGCTATGCCGTTGGACTTGATGGACTCACTTTACCTTCCAAGCCTTCCGCTGTTAATTTATTTAGATGGCCTTAAGCCATATTTATTGTAATAAGTTCTCTTTGGATACTATCAATGAAATAAGTGTGTGATTGCTACTCTGTTATAAATCCTTCGAGTACTGTGTGTGTCAACATTACCAATCCAGGGATGACACTTATGCACAGAGACTTGACCGTCTGAGGTCGGGTCGCTACATGCCTTCTATTTGCTTGCATCTTTGCTTGCTAAAAATTTATTTATAAGGATCCACTTAAAGTGTTCTACTTGGATCATCTTTGATCCTTATGCGCTCGTGCTGAAACCCCAACTAGCCTAGTTGATGGGAAATCTTTAGATGAGCATGCCCATTTTCTGCGTCACCGTTTGTCTGAAAAAGGGAGACTCTTATGGGATCAAATAAACAGATTACTGTGTTATGCTTGGAATCTTTGTGAAATTTATGATTTTACTTGTTGCTCTAGGAAACCTAAAAAACACCTCCCCTACCTATGTGAGTTTAAAGATAATGAAATTTTATCTTCTTATGCAAAGGGTGTTTATAGGTACTACCATATCGAACAAATTGAAGAATTTGCTGCTTTTAAGGGTGCTTATGAAGTTGCTTCTTTGATTGAAAACTATGATTACACTCTACGAATCTGAAAAATTTGACATACTTAAATATTGCTATGAAAACTATGCTTATAATGTCTATGTTAAAGAATTTATTGAAAGAATGATCGTTGAAAATAATGATATTCATGAATCTATAGATAATTATGATTCCGATGATTTGATTGAAATATCCCTTGATGAACATGATGCTTGCTATTCTTGTGGCCATGATGCCAATATTTATGAAGTTGAGTTTGCTATAGTTCCTTATGTTAAACATGAGATCGTTGCTATTGCACCCATACTTGATAGTTCCTTCGATAAAAAGCATGATTGTAATGATGTTATTATAAATTCTCTTAATGACAATTGTGTTAATGATATGCAAAACCTCAAGCTTGGGGATGCTAGTTTTGATATGACTACTATTTGTTGCAATGATCATGATTCGGGAGATTCTTCTTATGATCTTGAAAATTTAATCAAGCCCCATGATGAATATAAGATTGATAATAATGTTTGCAATATTGAAAGTGGGTTTGGAAGAGTGTCAACTTTAGATCCCACATATTTGGAGAATTTTCAATCTTATGCAATTTTTGATAAAAGTGGGTTTGGAGAGGTCATGACTTTAGTTAATGTTAATCCCACTATTTTTGGAAGAGTGACAACTTTGCATGCATGTGGATCGTGTTGAAAATATTTTATGTGATAGCTATTTTGTTTTATTTTCTTATGATCCCACATGTCATTATTATGAGAGAGCAAAATATGATTGTAGAAATTTTCATGTTACTAAATTACCTCTCGTTATGTTGAGATTGCTATTGTTTCTTTCCGCTTCCTTGCATATGCTAGTTTTTGCTTGCTATGATAATTTGTTTGCCTACAAGATGCCTATTCATAGGAAGTATGTTAGACTTAGATGTGTTTGTCACGTGTTTCATGATGCTTTATTTGTGCTTCAATTCTTGTCTTTCATGTGAGCATCATTGAAATTATCAATGCCTAGCTAGGGGCGTTAAACGATAGCGCTTGTTTGGAGGGCAACCCAATTTTATTTTTGTTTCTTGCTTTTTGTTCCCGTATAGTAATAAATAATTCATCTAGCTTCTGTTTATATGTGGTTTTATGTTTTTAATTAGTGTTTGTGCCAAGTAGAACCTTTGAGAAGACTTGGGGGAAGTCTTTGCGATCTTGCTGTAAAAAACAGAAACTTTAGTGCTCACGAGATTAGCTGCCATTTATTACTGGAGAGTGTGATTAGGTTGATTCTTTTTGAAGACGGTTAATATACAAATTATTAACGTCCACCAATTTATATCAGAATTTTTGGGGTTACAGAAGTATTCGAAAGCTATAGATTACTACAGACTGTTCTGTTTTTGACTGATTCTGTTTTTCGTGTGTTGTTTGCTTATTTTGATGAATCTATGGCTAGTATCGGGGGGTATGAACCATAGAGAGTTGGAATACAGTATATTTAACACCAATATAAATAAATAATGAGTTCATTACAGTACTTTAAGTGTTGGTTTGTTTTCTTATACTAACGGAGCTCATGAGATTTTCTGATGAGTTTTGTGTTGTGAAGTTTTCAAGTTTTGTGTAAAGATTTGATGGATTTTGGAATAAGGAGTGGCAAGAGCCTAAAATTGGGGATGACCATGGCACCCCAAGGTAAAATTCAAGGAAAACCAAAAGCCTAATCTTGGGGATGCCCCGGAAGGCATCCCCTCTTTCGTATTCCTCCATCGGTAACTTTACTTGAGGCTATATTTTTATTCACCACATGATATGTATTTTTCTTGGAGCATCTTGTATGATTTGAGTCTTTGCTTATTAGTTTACCACAATCATCCTTGCTGTACACACCTTTTGGAGAGACACACATGAATTGGAATTTATTAGAATACTCTATGTGCTTCACTTATATCTTTTGAGCTAGATAATTTTGCTCTAGTGCTTCACTTATATCTGTTTAGAGCACGGTGGTGGTTTTATTTTATAGAAATTATTGGTCTCTCATGCTTCACTTATATTATTTTGAGAGTCTTATAGAACAGCATGGTAATTTGCTTTGGCTATAAAATTAGTCCAAATGTGATGAACATCCAAGTTGGGTATACTATCATATAAAGTGCATCGAGTGCTATGAGAAGTTTGATTATTTATGAATGTTTTGAGATATGAAGATGGTGATATTAGAGTCATGCTAGTTGAGTAGTTGTGAATTTGAGAAATACTTGTTCTAAAGTTTGTGATTCCCGTAGCATGCACATATGGTGAACCGTTATGTGATGAAGTCGGAGCATGATTTATTTATTGATTGTCTTCCTTATGAGTGGCGGTCGGGGACGAGCGATGGTCTTTTCCTACCAATCTACCCCCCTAGGAGCATGCGCGTAGTACTTCATTTCGATAACTAATAGATTTTTGCAATAAGTATGTGAGTTCTTTATGAGTAATGTTGAGTCCATGGATTATACCCACTCTCACCCTTCCACCATTTCTAGCCTCTCTAATACCGCACACCTTTCACCGGTATCATACACCCACCATATACCTTCCTCAAAACAGCCACGATACCTACCTATTATGGCATTTCCATAGCCATTCCGAGATATATTGCCATGCAACTTACCACCGTTCCGTTTGTTATGACACGTTACATCATTGTCATATTGCTTTGCATGATTATGTAGTTGACATCGTATTTCTGGCAAAGCCACCTTTATAATTCTTTCATACATGTCACTCTTGATTCATTGCACATCCCGGTACACCGCCAGAGGCATTCACATAGAGTCATATTTTGTTCTAGTATCGAGTTCTAATTTTTTAGTTGTAAGTAAATAAAAGTATGATGATCATCATTATTAGAGCATTGTCCCAAGTGAGTAAAGGATGGTGGAGACTATGATTCCCCCACAAGTCGGGATGAGACTCCGGACGAAAAGAAAAAAAGAGAAAAGAAAAAAAAAGAGGCCATAAGAAAAGAGAGGAAAAAGGCCCGAATAAAAAAGAAAAAAAAGAAACGAGAGAAAAAGACAAAAGGGACAATGTTAGTATCCTTTTACCACACTCGTGCTTCAAAGTAGCACCATGATCTTCATGATAGAGAGTCTCCTATGTTGTCACTTTCATATACTAGTGGGAATCTTTCATTATAGAACTTGGCTTGTATATTCCAATGATGGGCTTCCTCAAAATGCCCTAGGTCTTCATGAGCAAACAAGTTGGATGCACACCCACTTAGTTTCTTTTGTTGAGCTTTCATACACTTATAGCTCTAGTGCATCCGTTGCATGACAATCCCTACTCACTCACATTGATATCTATTGATGGGCATCTCCATAGCCCGTTGATACGCCTAGTTGATGTGAGACTATCTTCTTCTTCTTTTTTGTCTTCTCCACAACCACCATTTTTTTCCACATATAGTGCTATGTCCGTGTCTCACGCTCATATGTTGCATGAAGATTGAAAAAGTTTGAGAACATAAAAAGTATGAAACAATTGCTTGGCTTGTTATCGGGCTTGTGCATGATTAAATACTTTGTGTGATGAAGATAGAGCATAGCCAGATTATATGATTTTGTAGGGATAACTTTCTTTGGCCATGTTATTTTGAGAAGACATGATTGCTTTGTTAGTATGCTTGAAGTATTATTATTTTTATGTCAATATTAAACTTTTGTCTTGAATCTTTCGGATCTGAACATTCATGCCACAATAAAGAAAATTACATTGAGAATTATGCTAGGTAGCATTCCACATCAAAAATTCTGTTTTTTATCATTTACCTACTCGAGGACGAGTAGGAATTAAGCTTGGGGATGCTTGATACATCTCCAACGTATCTATAATTTTTTATTGTTCCATGCTATTATATTATCTGTTTTGGATGTTTAATGTGCTTTGTTATGCACTTTTATATTATTTTTGGGACTAACCTACTAACCAAAGGCCCAGTGCAAATTGCTGGTTTTTTGCCTACTTCAATGTTTCGCAGAAAAGGAATACCAAACGGAATCCAAACGAAATGAAACCTCCGGGAGAGTTATTTTTGGAACAAACGCAATCGAGGAGACTTGGAGTGGACGTCAAGGAAGAAACGAGGCGACCAGGAGGTAGGAGGGCGCGCCCAGGGGGTAGGCGTGCCCCCCACCCTCGTGGGCCCCTCGTGGATCCACCGACATACTTTTTTCGCCTATATATACTCGTATATCCCGAAAACATCCGAGAGCACCACGAAACTCTATTTCCACCACCGCAACCTTCTGTACCCATGAGATCCCATCTTGGGGCCTTTTCCGGCGCTCTGTCGGAGGGGGAATCGATCACGGAGGGATTCTACATCAACACCATAGCCTCTCCGATGATGTGTGAGTAGTTTACCACAGACCTTCGGGTCCATAGTTATTAGCTAGATGGCTTCTCTCTGTTTGGATCTCAATACAAAGTTCTCCCCGATTCTCTTGGAGATCTATTCAATGTAATTCTTTTTGCGGTGTGTTTGTTGAGATCTGATGAATTGTGGGTTTATGATCAAGATTATCTATGAACAATATTTGATTCTTCTCTGAATTCTTTTATGCATGATTTAATATCTTGGCAAGTCTCTTCGAATTATCAGTTTGGTTTGGCCCTAGTAGATTGATCTTTCTTGCAATGGGAGAAGTGCTTAGCTTTGGGTTCAATCTTGCGGTGTCCTTTCCCAGTGACAGCAGGGGCAGCAAGGCACGTATTGTATTATTGCCATCGAGGATAAAAAGATGGGGTTCATATCATATTGCTTGAGTTTATCCCTCTACATCATGTCATCTTGCCTAATGTGTTACTCTGTTCTTATGAACTTAATACTCTAGATGCATGCTGGATAGCGGTCGATGTGTGGAGTAATAGTAGTAGATGTAGAATCGTTTCGGTCTACTCGTCGCGGACGTGATGCCTATATACATGATCATGCCTAGATATTCTCATAACTATGCACTTTTCTATCAATTGCTCGACAGTAATTTATTCACCCACCATAGAATTTGCTATCTTGAGAGACGCCACTAATGAAACCAATGCCCCCCAGGTCTATTCTCCATTATATTATTTTCCCGTCAACTAGCTATTTCTGTCGTTGTTTATTTTCCAATCTATACAACAAAAATACCAAAAATATTTATCTTATTATCTTTACCAGATCTCACTTTTGCAAGTGGCCATGAAGGGATTTACAACCCCTTTATCATGTTGGTTGCAAGGTTCTTATTTGTTTGTGCAGGTACGAGGGGCTTGCGTGTAGTCTCCTACTGGATTGATACCTTGGTTCTCAAAAACTGAGGGAAATAGTTACGCTACTTTGCTGCATCACCCTTTCCTCTTCAAGAGAAAACCAACGCATGCTCAAGAGGTAGCACCCCCCTTTCCTTCTCCCTCTCCCTCTCTTTCCTTCTCTCCTACTCTGAATAGGAAAGAGGAGAGGAATCCTACTTGGACTAGGGAGTACTAGTAGGATTCCCCACACGTTGGCGCGCCCCCTCTAGGGCCGGCCTCCTCTTTCCCCCTCGTTCATATACGTGGGCAGGGGGCACCCCAAAGGTACTCCAAGATTTTTCTTAGCCGTGTGCGGTGCGCCCCTCCATAGTTACACTCCTCGGTCATATCGTCATAGTGCTTAGGTGAAGCCCTGCGCCAGTAACTTCATCATCACCATCGCCATGCCGTCATGCCGACGGAACTCTCCTTCGGCCTCAACTGGATGAAGAGCCCGAGGGACGTCATCGAGCTGAACGTGTGCTGAACGCGGAGGTGCCGTACGTTCGGTACTTGGATCGGCCGAATCGTGAAGAGGTACTACATCAACCGCGTTGATTAAACACTTCCGCTTACGGTCTACGAGGGTACGTGGACAACACTCTTCCCCTCTCGTTGATATGCATCACCATGGTAGATCTTGCGTGTGCGTAGGAAATTATTTTGAAATTATTGCGTTCCTCAACAGTGACAACCCGGAAGTTTTAGAGAGTCATTTGTTTCTGTTGTGTACTTTTATAAAGTTTAAAAACAACAAATAAATAAAGAGGGGAACCTAAAACTTTTTCAAAAATAAAAATGAAAGTGAGAAAGACGAGCATTGTTAAAATGGGAGCTAGCCTTGAACTTTGTTCATGCCCATGGAAACTTTGTGACCCTTGATTACAGAAACTTTTCAACGAAAATAATTATCCCCTTGTACAAATCCATTGTATCATAAAAATAACGTCCCAATATTTGCCTTTAGGATGTTTACATTGCTTGATGGTTTGTGCGGTGCAAAACAGAAACTTTGGCTGTAGTGCGCGATTTTACATTTTCTACTGGAACATCAAACGGTTCTGAAACTTTTTGCACTGTTTTTCTATACAAATTTTTTCTGTTTCCTAATTTTGTAAGAATTTTTGGAGTAACAGAAGTATGGTGAATGTTTAGATTAGTACAGACTGTCCTGTTTAAGACAGATTCTGTTTTTGATGCATTGTTTGCTTGTTTTGATGAAACTATCGATTTCTATCCGTTGATTAAGCCATGGAAAAGTTATATTACAGTAGCCACAATTCAACAAAAATTATGAACTGGTTTGCAACAGTACTTAGAGTAGTGATTTGATTTATTATACTAACGGATCTTACCGAGCTTTCTGTTGAGTTTTGTGTGGAGGAAGTGATCAAAGATCGAGGAGGTCCCGATATGAGGAGAAGGAGGATAGGCAAGAGCTCAAGCTTGGGGATGCCCAAGGTACCCCAAGTAAATATTCAAGGAGACTCAAGCGTCTAAGCTTGGGGATGCCCCGGAAGGCATCCCATATTTCTTCAACAAGTATCAGTATGTTTCGGTTTCGTCTCGTTCATGCAATATGTGCAAATCTTGGAGCGTCTTTTGCATTTAGTTTTTCACTTTTATTTTATGCACCATGATGGTATGAGATAGTCCATGGTTAATTTATAGAATGCTCTTTGCACTTCACTTATATCTTTTGAGTATGGCTTTATAGAATACTTCATGTGCTTCGCTTATATCATTTGAAGTTTGGATTGCCTGTTTCCCTACATATAGAAAACCGCCATTTGTAGAATGCTCTTTTGCTTCACTTACATTTGTTAAAGTGTGGGCATATCTTTTGTAGAAAGAATTAAAACTCTCTTGCTTCACTTATATCTTTTTAGAGAATTGACAGGAATTGGTCATTCACATGGTTAGTCATAAAATCCTACATAAACTTTTAGATTGCTGAATATGATATGTTTGATTCCTTGCAATACTTTTGCGATATAGAGATGCTAATATGTGGGAGGTACTAGTGAATGATTGTGGTTCAGTAAAAATATTGGTGCTAAGATTTGTGATTCCCAAAGCATGCACGTATGGTCTCCTAACTATGTAACAAAATTGGCGTGCATTGTATTTTGATTGTTTATCTTTACATGAAGGTCGGGGGCGCGCGATGATTAACTCCTACCAACCTCCCCCCTAGGAGCATGCGTCATAGTATTTTGCTTCGAAGGCTAATAGATTTTTCACAATAAGTATGTGAGTTCTATATGACTAATGTTGAGTCCATGGACTATACGCACTCTTACCCTTCCACCTTGCGAGCCACTCTAGTACCGCTCAACTTTCGCCGGTACATCAAGCCCACCATACATCCTTCCTCAAAACAACCACCATACCTACCTATTATGGCATTTCCATAGCCATTCCGAGATACATTGCCATGTAACTCCACCATTTCGTTTGTTATGACACGCACCATCATTGTCATATTTCTTTGCATGATCGTAAGACAGCTAGCATGATGTTTTCATGGCTTGTCCATTTTTTGATGTCATTGATATGCTAGATCATTGCACATCCCGGTACACCACCAAAGGCATTCATATAGAGTCATATTTTTGTTCTAGTATCGAGTTGTAAGTAAATAAAAGTGTGATGATTATCATTATTAGAGCAATGCCCCATGTGAGATAAAAAAAAGAGAGGCCAAAGAAGCCTAAATAAAAAAGGGGGGCCAAAGAAGCCCGCGAAAAAGAAGGGAGAGCGAAAGAGAGAAGGGGCAATGTTACTATCATTTTACCACACTTGTGCTTCAAAGTAGCACCATGTTCTTCATATAGAGAGTCTCCTATATGGTCACTTTCATATACTAGTGGGAATTTTTCGTTATAGAACTTGGCTTGTAGATTCCAACGATGGGCTTCCTAAAATTGCCCTAGGTTTTCATGAGCAAGCAAGTTGATGCACACCCACTAGTTTTCCTTTGAGCTTTCATACACTTATAGCAATCCGTTACATGGGAATCCCTACTCACTCACATTGATATCAATTGATGGACATCTCCATAGTCCATTGATTTGCCTAGTCGATGTGAGACTTTCTCCCTACTTTTGTCTATCACCACCTTCTATTCCACCCATAGTGCTATGTCCATGGCTCGCGCTCATGTATTGCGTGAAGAGATGAAAAGGTCTGAAAAAGTAAAGTATGAAAACAATTGCTTGGCTGACACCGGGATGGGCATGAGGGGTACCTTGTGTTAAGAAAAGGGGGCATAAAATACTAAATGATTTATAGGGATAACATTCTTTAGCATTGATATTTTGAAAGACATGATTGTTTGTTGGGATGCCCGAGTATTAAATTCTTTTATGTCAAATGATAGACTATTGCTTTGAACCACTCGTGTCTTAATATTCATGCCATGATTAGATTACATGATCAAGATTATGCTAGGTAGCATTCCACATCAAAAATTATCTTTTTTATCATTTACCTACTCAAGGACGAGCAGGAATTAACATGCTGATACGTCTCCGTCGTATCTATAATTTTTGATTGTTCCTTGCCAATATTATAGAACTTTCATTACTTTTGGCAACTTTTTATACTATTTTTGGGACTAACATATTGATCCAGTGCCTAGTGCCAGTTCCTGGTTGTTGCATGTTTTTGGTTTCGCAGAAAATCCATATCAAACGGAGTCCAAACGGGATAAAAATTGACGGGGATTATTTTTGGAATATATGTGGTTTTTCGGAAGAAGAATCAACGCGAGGCGATACCCGAGGGGGCCATGAGGCAGGGGGCGCACCCCAGGGGGTGGGCGCGCCCCTGACCCTCGTGGACACCATGTAAGGCGGTTGGTGCCCTTCTTTCACTGCAAGAAAGCCAAATCCAGATAAAAACTGTGTCCAAATTTCAGCCCAATTGGAGTTACGGATCTCCGAGAATATAAGAAACGGTGAAAGGCCAGAATCTGGAGCGTAGAAACAGAGAGAGACAGAGAGACAGATCCAATCTCGGAGGGGCTTACGCCCCTCCCATGCCATGGAAGCCAAGGACCAGAGGGGAAACCCTTCTCCCATCTAGCGAGAAGGTCAAGGAAGAATAAGAAGAAGGGGGGCTCTCTCCCTCTTTCTCCCGGTGGCGCCGGAACACCACCGGGGCCATCATCGTGCGACACCAACACCTCCGTCATCTTTACCAACATCTTCATCACCTTCCCCCATCTATCTACAGAGTTCCACTCTCTCGCAACCCGCTATACCCTCTACTTGAACATGGTGCTTTATGCTTCATATTATTATCCAATGATGTGTTTTCATCCCATGATGTCCGAGTAGATTTTCGTTGCCCTATCGGTAATTGGTGAATTGCTATGATTGGTTTAATTTGCTTGTGGTTATGTTGTTGTCCTTTGGTGCCCATCATATGAGCGCGCACGTGGATCACACCGTAGGGTTAGTTGTATTTTGATAGGACAATGTATTGGAGGGCAAGAGTGACAGAAGCTTCAACCTAGCATAAAAATTGATGCATACAGGATGGAAGGGGGACCAATATATCTTAATGCTATGGTTGGGTTTTACCTTAATGAATGTTAGTAGTTGCGCATGCTTGCTAATATTTCCAATCATAAGCGCATAGAATACCAAGTCCAGGATGACATGCTAGTAGTGGCCTCTCCCACATAAAACTTGCTATCAGTCTAGTAAAGTAGTCAATTGCTTAGGGACAATTTCACAACTCCTACCACCACTTTTCCACACTCGCTATACTAACTTTATTGCTTCTTTATCTAAACAGCCCCTAGTTTTTATTAACGTGCTCTTTATATTCTTGCAAACATATCCCGTTACACCTACAAAGTACTTCTAATTTTATACTTGTTCTAGGTAAAGCGAATGTCAAGCGTGCGTAGAGTTGTATCGGTGGTCGATAAAACTTGAGGGAATATTTGTTCTACCTTTAGCTCCTCGTTGGGTTCGACACTCTTAGTTATTGAAAGAGGCTACAATTGATCCCCTATACTTGTGGGTTATCAACACACAAATGAGGGCCCCAACAAACACAAAAAAGACGCCTCCCATAGTTGTGAGTGGATGGTTGACATGCAACTGGGACCCCGACAAACACACACATACGTCGCCCCACAGTTGCGAGTCAATGATTGACTTGCAACTAGGGCCCGTACACACTCCCCTTCCAAGTTGTGCGTCGATGGTTGACTTGCAACTAGGACCCTACAAAAATACCCCTAGTTGCGAGTCAATGGTTGACATGCAACTGGGCCCCTACAAAAAAAACAAATGCCACCCCCAGCTGTGAGTCGATGGTAGACTTCCATCTGGGGCCCGTACAAAACACACTCCCTCCCCTGGTGGCGCGTCGATGGTTGAATTGCAACTGGGGCCCGTACAAACATACTCCCTTCCCCTAGTTGCAATTTGATAGTTGACTTGCAACTAGGGGGCCTACAAACACACTCCCCAAGTTGCAAGTCGATGGTTGACATGCAACTGGGGCTCCCTGTTGGGGAACGTAGTAATTTCAAAAAAATTCCTACGCACATGCAAGATCATGGTGATGCATAGCAACGACAGGGGAGAGTGTTGTCCACGTACCCTCGTAGACCGTAAGCGGAAGCATTATGAGAACGCGGTTGATATAGTCGTACGTCTTCACGAACCAACCGATCCAAGTACCGAACGCATGGCAGCTCCGAGTTCAGCACACGTTCAGCTCTGTGACGTCCCAGGAACTCTGATCCAGCAAAGCTTCGAGCGAGAGTTACGTCAGCGCGACGGCGTAATGACCGTGATGATGATGCTAGCGATGCAGGGCTTCACCTAAGCACCGCTACGATATGACCGAGGTGGATTATGGTGGAGGGGGGCACCGCACACAGCTAAAAGATCAACTGATCAACTTGTGTGTCCCCTTCCCCGCGTATATCAAGGAGGGAGGCCGGCCGGCCTCTCTAGGCGCGCCAAAAGGGGGTAGGAATCCTCCTCCTAGTAGGAGTAGGATTCCTCCTTTCCAAGTCCTACTAGGAGGGGAAAGGAAGGAGAGGGGGAGGAGAAGGAAAGAGGGGGCGCAACCCCTCCCCTAGTCCAATTCGGACTAGGCCCATGGGGGGGCAGCCCTCGTGGCTTCTCCTCTTTTCCCCCTAAAGCCCACTAAGGCCCGTATGTACTCCCGTATTCCCGTAACTCCCATGGTACTCCAAAAAATACCCAGATCACACGGAACCTTTCCGATGTCCGAATATAGCCTTCCAATATATCGATCTTTATGGCTCGATCATTTCGAGACTCCTTGTCATGTCCGTGATCTCATCTGGGACTCCGAACAACCTTCACTACATCAAATCACATAAACTCATAATACCGATCGTCACCGAACATTAAGCGTGCGGACCCTACGGGTTCCAGATCTATGTAGACATGACCAAGACACGTTTCCGGTCAATAACCAATAGCGGAACCTGGAGGCTCATATTGGGTCCTATATATTCTACGAAGATCTTTATCGGTCAAACTGCATAACAACATATGGTGTTCCCTTTGTCATCGGTATGTTACTTGTCCGAGATTCGATTGTCGGTATTCCAATACCTAGTTCAATCTCGTTACTGGCAAGTCTCTTTACTCGTTCCGTAATACATCATCCCGCAACTAACTCATTAGTTGCATTGCTTGCAAGGCTTATAGTGATGTGCATTACTGAGAGGGCCCAGAGATACCTCTCCGACAATCGAAGTGACAAATCCTAATCTCGGTTTATGCCAACTCAACAAGTACCATCAGAGACACCTGTAGAGCACCTTTATAATCACCCAGTTACGTTGTGACATTTCATATCACACAAAGTGTTCCTCCGGTATCCGGGAGTTGCATAATCTCATAGTCATAGGAACATGTGTAAGTCATGAAGAAAGCAATATCAATATACTTAACGATCAAATGCTAAGCTAACGGAATGGGTCAAGTCAATCACATCATTCTCTAATGATGTGATCCCGTTAACCAAATGACAACTCATGTGTATGGCTAGGAAACTTAACCATCTTTGATTCAACGAGCTAGTCAAGTAGAGGCATACTAGTGACACTCTGTTTGTCTATGTATTCACACATGTACTAAGTTTCCGGTTAATACAATTCTAGCATGAATAATAAACTTTTATCATGAAATAAGGAAATAAATAATAACTTTATTATTGCCTCTAGGGCATATTTCCTTCAGTCTCCCACTTGCAATAGAGTCAATAATCTAGTTCACATCGCCATGTGATTTAACACCAATAGTTCACATCACCATGTGATTAACACCCATAGGTCACATCGCCATGTGACCAATAATCAAAGGGTTTATAGAGTCAGTAATCTTAGTTCACATCGCCATGTGATTAACACCCAAAGAGTACTAAGGTGTGATCATGTTTGCTTGTGAGAGAAGTTTAGACAACGGGTCTGCCATATTCAGATCCGTATGTATTTTTCAAATTTCTATGTCAACAATGCTCTGCATGGAGCTACTCTAGCTAATTGCTCCCACTTTCAACATGTATCCAGATTGAGACTTAGAGTCATCTGAATCAGTGTCAAAACGTGCATCGACATAACCCTTTACGATGAACCTTTTGTCACCTCCATAATCGAGAAACGTATCCTTATTCCACTAATGATAATTTTGACCGCTGTCCGGTGATCTACTCCTAGATCACTATTGTACTCCCTTGCCAAACTCAGTGTAGGGTATACAATAGATCTGGTACACAACATGTCATACCTTATAGAACCTATGGCCGAGGCATAGGTAATGACTTTCATTCTCTTTCTATCTTCTGCCGTGGTCAGGCTTAGAGTCTTACTTAATTTTGCACCTTGTAACACAAGCAACAACTCCTTCTTTGACTGTTCCATTTTGACCTACTTAAAAAACTTGTCAAGGTATGTACTCATTGAAAAAACTTATCAAGCATCTTGATCTATCTCTATAGATCTTGATGCTCAATACATAAGCAGCTTCACCGAGGTCTTTCTTTGAAAAACTCCTTTAAAATACTCCTTTATGCTTTCCATAAAATTCTACATATAGGCTTCACCGTAAGTCTGTATAAAACTATATGCTTTGATCAACTCATCAAAGCATATATTCCAACTTCGAGATGCTTGCACCAGTCCATAGATGGATCACTGGAGCTTGCACATTTTTGTTAGCATCCTTTGGTGTCGTGGGAACAAAAACCTATGGTGCAGGGCCCCTTTTCGGTCCGGCGGGAAGCAGAGGTCGCACGAAGAGCGGATCGAGGCAAAACACACGAGCGGTTTTACCCAGCTTCGGAGCTCTCCGGAGAGATAAAACTCCTACTGCTGCTTTGTGTTTGTATTTCCTTCTTGCTCGAGAGCGTGAGCGTGTTCTAGTTTCGAATGAGTCGAACCCCCTCTACGTTGCGCATGGGCCTCCTTTTATACGCTAAAGGGGTCACCGACAGGTGGCAACGTAGGCGAGGGAAAAAACATAAAAGAAGTGGTTGGTACAGCTACTTGCATAGTGCACCCTACCGAACTCTGACGGCAGGGGACAAAGGCATTAAATGCCCGTCCGCGTCACCTAAACAGTGCAGAAAAGCAACCGTTAGGGGCGCCACCGTTCGCCACGATGGCTGCTTCGTCATCTCCGCTCACCACCTCGCACCGCTAGCTGCACAGGCTCTCGCCACACGTACCTGAGAAGGCCTCAGGGCGACACGTTGCCGGATGCGCTGGAGCGCGGGTATAGAGTGGTAGCTTTGCTGCGGCAACCGCCTTGCCGCGGTTGTTGTCTTGTCACGCCCAGAAGCTTGTCGCTCGCCGGGTCTTGCCGGGACGCGCTGTGCGTCGCGGCAAGTTCCTTGAAATGCCTTGGTTGGCCTTCCCGGCGAGCTCCTCTTGTCGGGGCCTTGTCCTTCCCGGCAAGCTCCTCTTGTCGGGGCCTTGTCTTCTCGGCTTAAACACTTTGTTCTTGAATGGCTCCAAAGGAACCAGCGGAGGACCTTGGCGGTCACCCGGCAAGCCTTGCCGCGGGGCGCTGCGACTGCCCATGCACAAGTTTGGGATACTGGGGTACCCCTATTCTAGTACACCGACAGGAGCCCCGGGCCTGGACCACACACGGTGCCGAGCGCTGTTGGGCCAGGCCCAAAACAGGGCACGGGCACACGCGGGCCTGGGTTATGCCGGATCTAACTCCGTATCCACCGCGCCCTCCCGTAACGGCACGCGTCGAATGCGGCGTCGTGGGAGAGATCGTGGGTGATTCTTTATTCGGGAAAAGCGTAACGTTCGCCTCCTCCTCTTTATAAGCAGGGGAAACAGGGGCCGTTCCCCCACCTTCGCCATTTGCTGCTTCAATCTCGGAAATCTCCGCCGCTCCCCTCCGCTTCCAAAGCCGAAAGAGAGCAGCGCTCCGCCCCCCATCGCCACCGGCGCCACCAACGCCGTCGATCTCCCTCACCACCTTCGCCATGGCTCCGAAAGCCGGAAAGGGGAAGGCCGCGAAGGCTGCGAAGTCGACC
>NC_041383.1:716248516-716252614 GCF_002162155.2 Triticum dicoccoides
GAGGGAGTGGTATTATCTCTTCTGGTCGACGGAGACGCGAGCGCATCCGCGCACGAAGGTACTCTCCGCCGTCGCTTCGAAAAAGGCTCCGGTTGGCGGATATCCTTTCTTTGCCTTGTTCTTCTACTGCGGGCTCTGCCCGCCCTTCTCTGAATTTTTCTGCGATATCATGAACACCTACGGGTTTCATCTCCTTGATTTCACCCCCAATGCTGTCCTGACCATGGCAGTTTTCGCTCATCTTTGTGAAAACTTTGTCGGAGTCCACCCCAACGTAGCTCTTTTCCGCCATTTCTTTATGCCTCGTGTTGAGAGAGGGGAACCTCTTGCCGGCGGGATTGCCTGGATCTCGCGAGCCGGCAAGAAGGAGGTCTATCTGGAGGGGGAGCTCCGTAGCAAGTGGGAGGAGTGGAGAGCGGATTGGTGCTGGATCGTCGAGGAGAACCCGCAGCTATTCACCACCCTGCGCCAAACCCCAGTAGTGCGCGGCAGCGATTGGAGCGCCCTGGCCGCGGACGACGACAAGCTGAAGATCGTCACCACTCGGATCTTGCGCCTCAGGCTTGCCGGGTTGACTGTGGGTGCTGTTGGCGCGGATTTCCTTCACCGGCGCATCGCCCCCTATAAGAGAGGAAGAGACCCGCTTGGGAATTCGGGGGCCCGGCGGATATTATGAGGCTGCGCCCGGGCCTCAACTTCAATTTCACCATCTTGGAATTGGACGGGATACTCAAGGAGCTGTTCAAGCACGACCCTCAGCATCCCGAGTGGTTTAGGTTGCCGGCGGGTGTCGTCCCGCTGTGCAACAATTCTTCGCTCGACCGCATCCGCGCCATGATGCCGCAGTGCGATTCGCACGGGATCGTTACAACTTGGCAAGAGCCTGCGGACGACGTTGTGCGGCAGTTCTTCGACGACCTGGTGGAGGTGGCGGTCCACGCCGACAAACAGAAGCTCCTCACCCGCGACACCACCGAGCAGGATATGGAGCGCATCGCCACCAGGGCGGAAGAGGCGGCGGCAGCCGCAGCCGCGGGTGAGTTTGGGTTCACCTTAGATGAAGCAGATGCGGCATCGGTGGCAAGCCTTGCCGAACGAGAGTGGCCCGAAGGCGAAGAAGAGCTTGCTGCGCCTGACGCCGAGTCGAGCGAGCCCGCCGAGGTTGTGAGTGGTCCGCCGTCTCCAAGCAACTTGCCGCAAACGGGGCCCCCAGCATAGCCCCCAGCACAACCCCCAGCTCCGCCAAGAAGGCGTCTCCGCAGGGCCGGGGATGTGGCAGGACGGCAGACGGGTCAACAACCGCAGCGCCACGCGACGCGCTCCGGCGCGACAAGCACTGCTGCCGCGGGAGCCCCTCACGTCGCTACGGCAACTAGAGCGGGGTCGTCCCGGGCCGCAGCCGCAGCCCCCGCCAAGCGGCCAAGGGATCCTACTCCTCCGCCTCATCGCGCCGGAGGTGGGCCGAACTTCGACCTCTCCGCGCTTAGCTCCGACGAGGAAGAAGAAGAAGAGTAAGACCCTCTTGTTGTTCTTGTAGTTCTTCAATTTGTTGTTCCTGTCTTGCATCTAATCTGATTTACTCTGGACTTATTCCATTTCAGGACACTGGCCCAGAGGGCGGCAAAGAGGGCCAAGGTTCCGATGGTTGTCATCGAGGACGAGCCAACCGCGACAGCAGGAGGCGCGCTCGAGACCATCTTGCCGGACCCGGCCACTACTCCGCAAAGCAGCCCCCAGCGCAGCCCCCAGCATAAGTATTTGGTTTCTTTTCTGCTGTTAGCCGTGCATGAGTGCTCTTTCTTTGCTATCAACTGAGTATTTGTTTGCGTAGGAGCAGAACAACTTCACCAGGAGGGCCTGGAAATCCCTTCCGACTCGTCGTCTGCTTCGACTACGCCGCCAAGGGCAGACTCCCCGGCAAGGGAGCATTCTCCGGCAAGGGAGGAGTCTCCGGCAAGGGACGGCGCCAACGATCCCCTGGTGGTGGAGCCCATGACTGTGGATCCCAGCACTGGTAATCTTTCTTGCCTGAAACTCCCCTTGAGTTTTTCTTCTTCTGATTGATTTTTTTTCGATCATTTGCTTGACTTCTCTCCTTCTTCCGGCTCTCAGATCCGCCTTCCGCGGAGCCGATGGAGACCGAGGCCACCGGTGAGGAGGACGCGCGCAGCGACACTGGCGACGCCGCCGCCACCGAAGAAGAGGCCGGAGCTGATGATCCCGCCGACAAAGAGGCTGCCAAGGCTGCTGGCGCAAGAGCTGGCGAGGGGTCCGGCAATCGCACTGACGACCCTGAGGGCGCAGGAGCGCAAGGCGCTACACCGATCGCCGACCCTCCGCCGCTGATGCAGCGCCAGGCTCCGAAGAGCCCCAGCCCGGCGCCTACTTGAAGGCCGGCGAAGTGTCTTCATCAAGCTTCCCTGGGAGTCGAGCTCCAGGGCGCCGGTCGAAGGAGAGGATTTTGACGGGGAAGTGCTCGCCTCCGTCGGGCTGACGCTGGTTGACGCACCAAGCAGCAGCAGCGGCGAGTCTGAGGAGGAGCAACTGCTCCGGAAGCTGGTGTCGCTCTACCGCGCCCGACAAGCCAAGGTGGAGTCCCGGGAAGCGCTTGTCGCGCAGGCGGGAGGAGACATTGAGAAGCGCGCGGAGGAGCTCCGGGAACGAAATCAGGAAGCTCTCCGGTCCATTGCAGAGGAGCGGGCGCACCTCGTCGAGGTGCGGAAAGCCGTCCTCCTTGAGAAGGCTGAGGCTGAAGAGCGACAGAGGCTTGCCGCCGAGGAGCTGTCCACACGGGAAGGTGAGCTGACAGCGGAAAGTCAATCTGGACAGCTACGAGGAGGAGCTTGCTGCACGCGAGCAATCACTTGGCGGGGCCCTCAAGAAAGCGAAGGACGCTGCCGCAGCTGCCGAGGCCGCAAGAAGGAGTTCGAGACGAAGGTGGTGCGGCTGGAGGGCGATCTCAAGGCGAAGGATGAAGAGCTTGCTGCGCTTCAGCGCGAGCGCGAAAAGGACGCCCTCGCCCATGGTGAGCTGCAGGGCCAACTCTCCGAGAAGGGCAAGGAGTTGAGCGCCACCAAGGACTCCAATGCTGATCTCGAGCTGAAGCTGGCCACACTAACCCAGGCGCTGGACAGCGCCAAGGGGCAGGAGGCGACTTTGAGGGAGGAGATCAAGGCCAACGAAGAGCTGCTAACGAGGGCCGCCGAGACCTACGGTGGAGCTCTGGACAGAGGGCCTCGTAAACATTGCTGCAGTCATCGACGAGGAGCTGGTGCAGCTGGGGGTGGAGGATCTCGGGTACTCCTCCGACGAGAACCTCCAGCCCAGCGCCAAGCTCACTCTGTTCTTCAAGGGCGTGGCGACGGCTCTCCAGTGGCTCCGAGAGAAGATCCCAAAGCAGCTGGCCGACGAGTCGCGCACGGTCTGCGCCAGAGTCCTGGAGAAGGTGTTGGTGAAGCTGGCCTTCCGCAACCCAGGCCTCAACCTTACCAACGTCCTCAAGAAGCTGCCGACGGACGCTGATCTGGACGCGCTCGAGGCCCTTGTCGCACCCATTGTGGACAAGGTGAACGAGGTCAAGAGGGTTGACGGCGGTCGCGTGGATTAGGCCGCCCGCTTTTTCCTTTTCTTGTCGCTGCTGACCATGTTACAAGAACATTCCATTAGAGTTGCGACAAGGTTATTTTGTAATATAACTTTATCTTGGGTATCGACTGCTATGTTACTTCCTCTACTTGATTCCTTCCTTTGTATGTTTTTGCCCTATGCTTTTTAGGGAACTTGTCGGCGCAGGCACCCTTGCCGTGAGCGCTGAGTGCGGAACGTCAGCAGCCTGCTGGCGGTGCCGGTACCGACAAGAAACCTTGTCGCAACTAGTCGCAGCACACTTAAATAGTTGAGCGGACTCGAAACAAAGTAAGGGCGCAACTAGCTACGAGTTGGTTCCACCACGCATAGGTTTTCCATACAAAGCACGGTCGTTCAAGGAAGATAACTTAAAAATTTAAAAACTGATTGCTCAAATTTTGGCAACTTAGCTTTTATGTTGTCTGCTTCCCGGTAAGGTGAAACTTGCTTGAACGACGCCTAGTCCACACC
>NC_041383.1:716252910-716271014 GCF_002162155.2 Triticum dicoccoides
ACCTTTCCGTTTCTTCGAGAAAAAGGAAAGAAGAGAAAATAAGGATATGGAGCCTTAAGGCTCGTTATCGCTTACCGGGGGCAGGTGGTGCACAAAATGTCAGAAAATACATGCGAAAAACAAAGAACATGAAATTTACAAGATGTGCGGAGCACACGAATTTTATTTATGCACGGGAGCTGCGCCCGGCTTTGTACAAAGGGTTACATGCAACAGCGGCAAGGCTTGTACAAAAGGTGGGTTGCCGGAACAGGTTCCGGCAACCGCACCTTACGGGTAAAACTTACGAAGATGCTCAATGTTCCAGGAGTTGCTCACCGGAAAGCCATCTTCTGTCTCAAGGCGGACAGCGCCGGGCCTAGTGACTCGTTTCACCCGGTAAGGGCCTTCCCACTTCGGCGTCAACTTGTTGGAATTCTTGGCGGACTGAACTCGTCGAACAACAAAGTCGCCTTCCTTGAGACTTCGGGCATTAACTCTGCGGCTATGGTAGTGGCGCAAAGCTTGCTGGTATCGAGCAGCTCGTACAGCAGCCCGAAGACGGTCTTCCTCAAGGAGCAGCGCGTCATCTTGTCGCAGCTGCTCTTGCTCAAGCTCATCATAAGCGAGTACTCGAGGCGACCCATATACGAGTTCCATGGGGAGAACTGCCTCTGCTCCATAGACTAGAGCGAAAGGTGTCTGGCCAGTGGCTCGATTTGGCGTCGTCCTGATCGACCAAAGAACCACCGGCAGCTCCTCGATCCTGTTCTTTCTGCACTTGTGCAGCCTGTCGAAAGTCCTGGTCTTGAGCCCACGCAGCACTTCAACATCTGCCCTCTCCGCTTGACCGTTGCTTCTCGGGTGAGCAACAGAAGCGAAGCAGACCTTGGCGCCAAGATCTTGGACGTACTACATGAAGGTGCGGCTCGTGAACTGTGTGCCGTTGTCGGTGATGACCCTGTTAGGGACTCCGAAACGGCAAACAATCGACCTGAAGAACTTGACTGCTGACTGTGCTGTCACTTTCCTCACTGCTTCCACTTCCGGCCACTTTGTGAACTTGTCGATTGCAACGTACAAGTACTCAAAGCCCTCGATAGCTCGGGGAAAGGGGCCGAGGATGTTGAGCCCCCAGACCGAAAATGGCCAGGATAAAGGGATCGTCTGGAGAGCTTGAGCTGGCTGGTGTATCTGCTTGGAGTGGAACTGGCACGCTTCACACTTGGTTACTTGTGCAGTTGCATCCTTGAGGGCTGTTGGCCAAAAGAAACCTTGCCGGAATGCCTTGCCGGCAAGTGCTCTTGCGCCAATGTGGTGGCCACATATGCCTCCATGTATCTCCGCCAACAGCTCTTGTCCGTCTTCCCGGGGAATACACTTCAATTTCACACCGTTGAGTCTCCTTTTGTACAGTACGTCATCGACGAACTGGTACATACTTGACTGCCGGGCTACTCTTTCCGCTTCTTCTTGCTCTTAGGGAAGCTCTCCTGTCTGAAGGAAACGGACAATCTGCTGTGCCCATGCTGGAGCTTGCGGCTCGACAACAAGGACCAAAGGCACATATGTTGCTGCGGGAAAATCAGCTTCCACGGCAAGAACCTGCGGCTCAGCCGGAGCTTGAAGTTCCCCGGTAATCTTGCCAGAGCAAAACTTGCCGGGAGCGTCTGCTTCAACGGAACAAACCCCAGGGCTTGTCGGAGCAGACTGCTCCTCAGCACTTTTGGTGTTGATCTTGGGGACCTTCTTGGCGGCGGCTTCGGGAAGCTCTGCTGGAAAATAGTCACCAGAAATCAACTTTCTCTTCTTGGTCTGTCCAGTTGATGGTGTCACGGATGGTTGAGTCAGCTTGAGCACAAAGATCCCTGGTTCCACAGGTAACTTTAGCGCAGCGCACTATGACAGGCCATCAGAGATGTCGTTCTCAGCTCTTGGAACATGCTCCATCTATAGGCCGTCAAAGTGTTCTTCCAGCTTTCTCACTTCATCAACATAAGCTTCCATTAATGGACTCTGGTAAACCTTATTTACTTGGCGGACGACAAGCTGTGAGTCACCCCTGACAATGAGCTTCTTGATCCCAAGGTCTGCCGCGATCCTGAGACCGGCAAGCAAGCCTTCATATTCTGCCGTGTTGTTTGTTGCTTGCTCCTTGGGAAAGTGCATCTGGACCACGTACTTGAGGTGCTCTCCGGTGGGCGCGACAAGCAGCACGCCAGCACCGGCGCCTTGCAGCGAGAAGGCACAATCGAAGTACATGAGCCACTCTTTGTTTGCCTCCTTGACGGGGATGCTCATTTATGGAATTTCTTCATCTGGTTTTGGCGTCCACTCTGCTATAAATTCTGCCAGTGCTTGGCTCTGGATAGTTTAAGTGCTTTCAAACTTGAGGCCAAAGCTTGACAGTTCCAGTGCCCACTCGACAATTCTGCCTGTTGCTTCTGGATTCTGCAGTATCCTTTTCAGTGGAAAGCGAGTGACAACTGTGATCTCATGTGCTTGGAAGTAATGGCGCAGCTTTCTCGAGGCCATGAGAAGGCCGAAAAGCAATTTCTGCACACCAGAGTACCTTGACCTAGCCCCCTGCAGGAGGGAACTGACAAAGTAAACTGGGCGCTGCACCATTTTCTTTTGCACCTCCTCATGTGCTTGCGCAGATCTACCCTTGTCGGGACCAGAGCTTGTCGGCGAAGCCCCCTGCTTGTCGGCGGATGCATCTACCACGGTTGCCGGCTCATCATCTGCCTCCCTCTCCGCTACTAACGCAACACTAACCACTTGATTGGTTGCCGCTATATACAGCAGCAACTTCTCTTGTGGCCTAGGTGCGACAAGTATCGGAGTGGAGGACAGGTACCTCTTCAAGTCCTGCAGCGCAGCCTCCGCTTCCGGAGTCCATTTCATTGGACCTGCCTTTTTCAATATTTTGAAAAATGGCAGGGCGCGCTCAGCAGACTTAGAGATGAACCTGCTGAGAGCAGCCACGCAACCGGCAAGCCTTCGTACATCCTTGACGCGCTTAGGTGCTTCAATCTGCTCAATGGCCTTGATCTTGTCGGGGTTGGCTTCTATTCCCCGCTGAGACACGATGAACCCGAGAAGCTTGCTGGAAGGGACTCCAAACACGCACTTCTCGGGGTTAAGCTTGAGGTTGATCTTGCGCAGATTTGTGAAAGTTTCATCCAAATCCTGAATCAGGGTGGCCTTGTCTTTGCTCTTGACCACTATATCATCCATGTAGGCTTCCACATTTCTGTGCAACTGTGGCTCAAAAGCATCATGGACTACCCTTGCAAATGTTGAACCAGCATTCTTTAATCCGAAAGGCATCCGTACAAAACAGTAGGTGCCACACGGAGTAATGAATGCGGTTTTCTCCTCATCCTCTTCTGCCATGAAGATCTGATGATATCCTGAGTATGCATCAAGAAATCAAAGCAAATCACATCCGGCCGTGGAGTCAACAATCTGGTCAATGCGCGGCAAGGGAAATGGGTCTTTGGGACAAGCTTTATTAACATCAGTGAAGTCAATACAAAGCCTCCATTTCCCATTTGCTTTGCACACGACTACAGGATTGGCCAACCACGTAGGATGGAGCACTCCTCTGACAAGACATGCTGCTTCCAACTTCTTGATCTCTTCTGCAATGAATTCTTGACGCTCCACTGCTTGTTTCCTAACTCTCTGCTTGACGGGTCGCGTGTGAGGACAGACGACAAGGTGGTGCTCAATTACTTTCCTGGGAACACCGGGGATGTCACACGGTTGCCATGCAAACACATCGACATTCGCCCGCAGGAAAGCAACGAGCGCGCTTTCCGATTTAGGGTCGAGCCTGGCACTGATGGTGAAGGTACCACCAGTGCCGTCCTCCTTGGCGGACACTTTCTTGGTCTCTGGTGAAGCTGTCTTTGCCTTCTTACACTTGCCGGTGGAGCTCGATGGTGCATCCTCAACGGTAGCGCAGCACTCCGAAGAGGTGCGCTTGCCGGAGTGGGCATCAGAGCTCTTGCCGGACTTGGTCTTCTTCTTCCCCCTGGGAGCTTCAGCGGCAAGTGTCTTGCGATCTGCTGCGGCTGCTGCTTCCCGATAAATCTTGTCAGTACAGATAAGGGAATCCTTCTTGTCACCAGGGACAGAGATGACGCTTATCGGACGTGGCATCTTCAGTATGTTGTATGCATAGTGAGAGGCTGCCATGAACTTGGCGAGTGCTGGACGGCCGAGTATCCCATTGTAGGGCAACGGGAAATCAGCAACGTCAAAAGTGACCCTCTCAGTCCTGAAGTTCAGCTCACTGCCAAATGTTACCGGCAACGTGATCTTCCCTTTCGGCTTGCTCCTTCCCGGGTTGATTCCTTGGAATGTACCAGTCTCTTCAAGCTCGCTGTCAGGGATCTGGAGCTTCTGGAGTACCGCGGAGGAGATCAGGTTCAATCCGGCCCCGCCGTCAACTAGCATCTTTATGACCTTGAGGTTGCGGATAGTTGGCGAAACCAACATCGGCAAGCACCCGACCGCAGTTATGTGATCAGGGTGGTCCTCAACATCAAAGATGATAGGCGTGCTGGACCACTTCAGAGGTTTGCGTGACCCAACTGGCGGTTCAGCTGCATTAACTTCCCGCACCCACTGTTTGAGCTGGCGGTGTGAAGCATGCAGGGAAGCACCGCCGTCAACGCACAGGACCTCTGTGGCTTTTTGAAACTCCTGCTCGTCGGCCTCATCATCATCCATCTCTTCATCTTCGTCTTCGTCTTCATCCTTGTCGCGGCCGCGGGGAGGCCTGTCTCCTTGTCGCTGCTTGGCCTTGCCGCGGCGCCCTCCCCGGCCGGGACGCTTCTTGCCGGATCCTCCAGTACCTTCTTGGGCCTTCTCCTTGTCGCGTCGCTCGTACTCAGCTTTCTGCAGTTCAACAAGCTGCTCAACCTTCTTGCAGGTCTGGAGATCATGGCCCTTGGTGCGATGGATCTTGCAGTACTGCTTGCCGGAGCCGTCCTGCTTGTCGGCGGCCACCACGGCCTCGCCGGAGCTACCAGCTTTGGCCTTCTCGGCGCCACCTCCGTTGCCAGACTGCTCGACGACTAGCACATCTTTGTCTTTACTCTTCCTGTTGTTCCGCCGCCGGTTTTTCCTTCTGCTCCCGCGTTCTCTCCAGGGAGTTTCCTCCCCTCCTCAGCACGTGCACATGTGTCAGCCAGGGCATACAGCTCACTGATGTCCCTGATCTTGCACATCGCCATCCCCTCCCTCATCCTGCGGTTTCGCACGTTCTGATGGAACGTGCTGATGACCGCGGCGGGGTGGACATCTGGGATATTGCGCTGAACTTGGCTGAATCTCTGAATGAACTTGCGAAGGGATTCTCCTTCCTTCTGGGTGAGCAGGTGGAGATCACTCTCCTGGCCATGAGGCTTGTGGCCGCCTGTAAAGGCACCGACAAACTGATCGCACAAATCTGCCCATGAGGATATGGAATTGTTCGACAAGTGCATGAGCCAAGATCTGACATTGGGCTTGAGCACCAACGGGAAATAGTTGGCAAGGATCTTGTCATCGCGCCCCCCAGCAGCTTGCACCGCGATGGTGTAGATGCTGAGGAACTCCGACGGATGCAACCTGCCGTCGTACTTCTCTGGTACATCTGGCTTGAAGTTTTTCGTACTGGGCCACTGGACTTGCCGCAGCTCACGAGTAAACGCAGGGCAACCTACCGCGTACGGCAAGTCGCCTAGTTCCCCTGGCGCATGCATGTCGACTGCGGGCCCAGCGCGCTGGTCTGATTGATGCCGCGCTTCTCTTCGACGCTCGATGCGAGTACGAGCGTCCTCCTGCTGCCGTTCTTGAAGAACTTGGCGCTGATCACGGCGAGCTCGCGGATCCGACGATGCGGTGGAGTCGCTGTCGAGATTGACCCGGCAAGTCGGCGATCTTGGCCTTCGGGGCGGGGAGTGCACGGTGGTTGCACCCCCACCAGTCTTGTCGCCATCGGCTTGCGCCTGGGCGTCTTGCCGCGGCTTCGACGTGCTCGGTTGCCGGGGAGTGTCGCCGTTGGCGAAGCCGATGAGACTCTGAATGGCGGCCCTCCAATCGTCGATCTTGTCCGGCGGTGGAGGGTAGTCTAGGAGCAGTTGGGCTCGGGCCAAAGCTTCTTCTGGAGTTTTTGGTGGCGGGGGCGAACGACGCGAGGAGCGGGATATGCTCGAACTTCTAATTGTGTTAGAAGGAGCAGCATCTCGTCCAGGCGACCGTGCCGCGCTCGTGCCAGCATGTTGGCGTGCATGCTGGCCTTGAGCATCCCGGGATCCACCAGCTTGGCCTTGTTCCAACACGCGTATGGTACTGCGGGCACCATGACGCTGTCGGTCCCGCGCCTCCTGAGAAGGGCGCGGTGCGTGTACGGACGCCGAGGTTTGTGCAGCCTTGTCCTTGGACCTGGCAGCATCATGAGCTCCCTCGTCGGCGCCCGTTCCTCCGCCGGCGTCCATCCCACCACCCGTTTGCTCCGGTGGCGGCGGGATCGAAGCGGACGGACCAGCCACCTCCGAAGCCTTCTTCTTCAGTGGTATGTCGATGAAGATGACGAAGATCTGGCTCGCGTGAACGCCGGATCAGGTTCACGCAACCTCGACGCCCCCTACCTGGCGCGCCAAAGATGTCGTGGGAACGAACACCTATGGGGCAGGGCCCCTTTTCGGTACGGCGGGGAGCGGAGGTCGCACAAAGAGCGGATCGAGGCGAAACACACGAGCGGTTTTACCCAGCTTCGGAGCTCTCCCGAGAGATAAAACTCCTACTGCTGCTATGTGTTTGTATTTCCTTCTTGCTCGAGAGCGTGAGCGTGTTCTAGTTTTGAATGAGTCGAACCCCCTCTACGTTGCGCATGGGCCTCCTTTTATACACTAAAGGGGTCACCGACAGGTGGCAACGTAGGCGAGGGCAAAAACATAAAAGAAGTGGTTGGTACAGCTACTTGCACAGTGCACCCTACCTAACTCTGACAGCAGGGGACAAAGGCATTAAATGCCCGTCCGCGTCGCCTAAACAGTGTAGAAAAGCGACCGTTAGGGGCGTCACCGTTCGCCACGATGGCTGCTTCATCATCTCCGCTCGCTACCTCGCACCGCTAGCTGTACAGGCTCTCACCACGCGCCCCTGAGAAGGCCTCAGGGCGACACGTTGGCGGGTACAGAGTGGTAGCTTTGCCGCGGCAAGCGCCTTGCCGCGGTTGTTGTCTTGTCGCGCCTGGAAGCTTGTCGCTCGCCGGGTCTTGCCGGGAGGCGCGGTGTGTCGCGGCAAGTTCCTTGTAATGCCTTGGTTGGCCTTCCCAGCAAGCTCCTCTTGTCGGGGCCTTGTCCTTCCCGAGAAGCTCCTCTTGCCGGGGCCTTGTCTTCTCGGCTTAAACACTTTGTTCTTGAATGGCTCCAAAGGAACCAGCGGAGGACCTTGGCGGTCACCCGACAAGCCTTGCCGCGGGGCGCTGTGACTGCCCGTGCACAAGTTCAGGATACTGGGGTACCCCTACTCTAGTACACCGACATTTGGATCGATAAAACCTTCAGGTTGAATCATATACAACTCCTCTTCCAGAAATCCATTTAGGAATGCAGTCTTTACATCCATTTTACAAATTTCAAAATCATAAAATGCGGCAATTGCTAACATGATTCATTCGGACTTAAGCATCGCTGCGGGTGAGAAAGTCTCATCATAGTCAACTCCTTGAACTTGTCGAAAACCTTTCGCAGCAAGTCGAGCTTTGTAGACAGTAACATTACCGTCAGCATTAGTCTTCTTCTTGAAGATCCATTTATTCTCAATGGCTTGCCGATCATCGGGCAAGTCAACCAAAGTCCACACTTTGTTCTCATACATGGATCCAATCTCAGATTTCATGGCCTCAAGCCATTTTGCGGAATCTGGGCTCATCATCGCTTCCTCATAGTTCGTAGGTTCATCATGGTCAAGTAACATTACCTCCAGAACAGGATTACCATACCACTCTGGTGCAGATCTCACTCTGGTTGACCTACGAGGTTCGGTAGTAACTTGATCTGAAGTTACATGATCATCATCATCAGCTTCCTCACTAACTGGTGTAGGAGTCACAGGAACAGATTTCTGTGATGAACTACTTTCAAATAATAAGGGAGCAGGAACAGCTACCTCATCAAGTTCTACTTTCCTCCCACTTACTTCTTTCGAGAAAAACTCCTTCTCTAGAAAGGATCCATTCTTAGCAACGAATGTCTTGCCTTCAGATCTATGATAGGTGTACCCAACTGTCTCCTTTAGGTATCCTATGAAGAAACCTTTCTCCGATTTGGGTTTGAGCTTATCATGATGAAACTTTTTCACATAAGCATCGCAACCCCAAACTTTAAGAAACGACAACTTTGGATTCTTGCCAAACCACAGTTCATATGGTGTCATCTCAACGGATTTAGATGGTGCCCTATTTAACATGAATGCAGCTGTCTCTAATGCATAACCCCAAAACGATAGTGGTAAATCGGTAGGGACATCATAGATTGCACCATATCTAATAAAGTATGGTTACGATGTTCGGACACACCATTACGCTGTGGTGTTCCAGGTGGCGTGAGTTGCGAAACTATTCCGCATTGTTTCAAATGAAGACTAAACTCGTAACTCAAATATTCACCTTCATGATCAGATTGTAGAAACTTTATTTTCTTGTTACGATGATTTTCCACTTCACTCTGAAATTATATGAACTTTTCAAATTTTTCAGACTTATGTTTCATCAAGTAGATATACCCATGTCTGCTCAAATCATATGTGAAGGTCAGAAAATAACGATACCTGCCGCGAGTATCAACACTCATCGGATCGTATACATCAGTATTTATTATTTCCAATAAGCCAATTGCTCGCTCCATTGTTCCACAGAATGGAGCCTTAGTCATCTTGCCCATAAGGCATGGTTCGCAAGCATCAAGTGATTCCAAAATCCCATCAGCATGGAGTTTCTTCATGCGCTTTACACCAATATGACCTAAACGGCAGTGCCACAAATAAGTTGCACTATCATTATTAACTTTGCATCTTTTGGCTTCAATATTATGAATATGTGTATCACTACGATCGAGATCCAACAAACCATTTTCATTGGGTGCATGACCTTAGAAGGTTTTATTCATGTAAACAGAACAACAATTATTCTCTAACTTAAATGAATAACCGTATTGCAATAATCATGATCAAATCATATTCATGCTCAATGCAAACACCAAATAACACTTATTTAGGTTCAACACTAATCCCAAAAGTATAGGGAGTGTGCGATGATGATCATATCAATCTTGGAACTACTCCCAACACACATCGTCACCTCGCCCTTAACTAGTTTCTCTTCATTCTGCAACTCCCATTTCGAGTTACTACTCTTAGCAACTAAACCAATATCAAATGTCGAGGGGTTGCTATAAACACTAGTAAAGTACACGTCAATAACATGTATATCCAATATACCTTTGTTCACTTTGCCATCCTTCTTATCTGCCAAGTATCTAGGGCAGTTCCACTTCCAGTGACCATTTTCTTTGCAGTAGAAGCACTAAGTTTCAGGCTTGGGTCTAGCTTTGGGCTTCTTCACGGGAGCAGCAACTTGCTTGCCATTCTTTTTGAAGTTTCCCTTCTTCCCTTTGCCCTTTTTCTTGAAACTAGTGGTCTTGTCAACCATCAAAACTTGATGCTTTTCTTGATTTCTACCTTCGTCGATTTCAGCATCAGGAAGAGCTTGGGAACCATTTTTGTAATCCCTTGCATATTATAGTTCATCACGAAGTTCTAGTAACTTGGTGATAGTGACTAGAGAACTTTATCAATCACTATCTTATCTGGAAGATTAACTCCCACTTGATTCAACTGATTGTAGTACTCAGACATTCTGAGGACATGCTCACTAACTGAGCTATTCTCCTCCATCTTGTAGGCAAAGTATTTGTCAAAGGTCTCATACCTTTCGACATGGGCATGAGTCTGAAATACTAATTTCAACTCTTGGAACATCTCATATGCTTCGTAGCGTTTCAAAAAACGTCTTTGAAGCCTTGATTCTAAGCCGTAAAGCATGGTGCACTAAACTATCAAGTAGTCATCATATTGGGTTTGCCAAACGTTCATAACGTCTACATTTGCTCCTGCAATCGGTCTGTCACCTAGCGGTGCATCAAGGACATAATTCGTCTGTGCAGGAATGAGGATAATCCTCAGATCATTGATCCAATACGCATCATTGCTACTAACATCTTTCAACTTAGTTTTCTCTAGGAACATATAAAAAATAAAACAGGGGAGCTAAACACGAGCTATTGATCTAACATAGATATGCTAATACTACCAGGACTAAGTTCATGATAAATTAAAGTTCAATTAATCAAATTACTTAAGAACTCCCACTTAGATAGACATCCCTCTAATCATCTAAGTGATCACGTGATCCATATCAACTAAACCATGTCCGATCATCACGTGAGATGGAGTAGTTTCCAATGGTGAACATCACTATGTTGATCATATCTTCTATATAATTCACGCTGGACCTTTCGGTCTCTAGTGTTCCAAGGCCATATCTGCATATGCTAGGCTCATCAAGTTTAACTCGAGTATTATGCGTGTGCAAAACTGGCTTGCACCCCTTGTATGTGAACGTAGAGCTTATCACACCCGATCATCACATGGTGTCTCAGCACGAAGAACTATCGCAACGGTGATACTCAAGGAGAACACTTGTACCATGAAATTTAGTGAGAGATCATCTTATAATGCTACCATCGATCTAAGCAAAATAAGATGCATAAAAGATAAACATCACATGCAATCAATATAAGTGATATGATATGGCCATAATCATCTTGTGCCTTTGATCTCCATCTCCAAAGCACCGTCATGATCACCATCGTCACTGGCGCGACACCTTGATCTCCGTCGTAGCATCGTTGTAGTCTTGCCAACTATTGATTCTACGACTATCGCTGCCGCTTAGTGATAAAGTAAAGCAATTACATGGCGATTGCATTTCATACAATAAAGTGACAACCATATGGCTCCTGCCAGTTGCCGATAACTCTATTACAAAACATGATCATCTCATACAATAAAATTTAACATCATGTCTTGACCATATCACATCACCACATGCCCTGCAAATACAAGTTAGACGTCCTCTACTTTGTTTTTGCAAGTTTTACGTGGCTGCTATGGGTTGAGCAAGAACCGTTCTTACCTACGCATTAAAACCACAACGATATTTCGTCAAGTATGTGTTGTTTAAACCATCACAAGGACCAGGCGTAGCCACACTCGATTCAACTAAAGTTGAAGAAACTGACACCCGCCATCCACCTATGTGCGAAGCACGTCGGTAGAACCAGTCTCGCGTAATCGTACGTGTAATGTCGGTCCGGGCCGCTTCATCCAACAATACCGCTGAATCAAAGTATGACATGCTGGTAAGTAGTATGACTTGTATTGCCCACAACTCACTTGTGTCCTACTCGTGCATATAACATCTACGCATAAACCTGGATCTGATACCACTATTGGGGAACGTAGTAATTTCAAAAAAATTCCTACGCACACGCAAGATCATGGTGATGCATAGCAACGAGAGGGGAGAGTGTTGTCCACGTACCCTCATAGACCGTAACCGGAAGCACTATGAGAAGCAGTTGATATAGTCGTACGTCTTCATGATCTGACCGATCCAAGTACCGAATGCACGGCACCTTTGAGTTCAGCACACTTTCAGCTCGGTGACGTCCCATGAAATCCGATCCAGCAAAGCTTCGAGGGAGTGTTCCGTAAGCACGACGGCGTGATGACAGTGATGATGATGCTACTAACGCAGAGCTTCGCCTAAGCACCGCTTCGATATGACCGAGGTGGATTATGGTGGAGTGGGGCACCGCACACGACTAAAAGATCAACTGATCAACTTGTGTGTCCTCTTCCCCATGTATATAAAGGAAGGAGGGGAGGCCGGCCGGCCTCTCTAGGTGCAACAAAAGGCGGAGGAATCCTCCTCCTAGTAGGAGTAGGATTCCTCCTTTCCTAGTCCTACAAGGAGGGGAAAGGAAGGAGAGAGGGAGGAGAAGGAAAGAGGGGGAGCAGCCCCTCCCCTAGTCCAATTCGGACTAGGCCCATAGGGGGCGCGCGGCCATCCCTCGTGGCTTCCCCTCTTTTTCCCCTAAAGCCCACTAAGGCCCATATGTAATCCCGTATTGCCATAACTCCCCTAGTACTCCAAAAAAATACCCGGATCACTCGGAACCTTTCCGATGTCCGAATATAGCCTTGCAATATATCAATCTTTACGGCTCGATCATTTTGGGACTCCTCGTCATGTCCGTGATCTCATACGGGACTCCGAAAAACCTTCGGTACATCAAATCATAGAAACTCATAATACCGATCATCACCGAACGTTAAGCGTGCGGACCCTACTGGTTCGAGAACTGTGTAGACATGATCGAGACACGTTTCTGGTCAATAACCAATAGCAGAACCTGGATGCTCATATTGGCTCCTACATGTTCTACAAAGATCTTTATCGGTCAAACTACATAACAACATACGTTGTTCCCTGTGACAGCCTGACTTTTGGCCCATTATTTTTCTTTTGTTTTTCCGAGGTTTTTGCATGAGTTTTTCTTTTCCGTGGCTTTGTGGTCTGGAAACTGAAGAAGATGACTTCTTCTTTGCTTCCAGAGTGGCTGGTCATATCCAAATCCTTCCCTAGACCCTGTCATTTCCATCCTAGCCCAAATCCCAATATTCATTTTATTGGGAATATTCCTTTTCTATTAAAGGAATAACTCAAATTGCCCTAGGTTGTGAAGCCACCTATATTTCCCTCACTCCTAAAATTCCCAAACAATTCTCATAAATTGTTTGGGCCATATCTTGATCAAATACGGCAAAACTTTTCATTGCCATGTTCAAAAATAATTCCCCAATATTCCTTTTTCTATTCCACCCTGAATGGCACTTTGTGAAGGAAGTGTCATTTATATTTTCCTAGTGGCTCCCAACCTTTTTGGGCATGTTTATATGACCAAATAATTGCCTCATGCATAAGTTCAACTTTATTTGCCTAGCCAATCTTCCTTAGTGAATTTTCAAAGTTTCTGTTAGATAGAAGACTTTGTGAAGGAAGTACTAGCTAGAAGTATCCAAATGAGATGAACTTTTGCACACTCCTTAATGTGCTCATATTAAACCCCTTCACCCATTTTCAGCCCCATCAAATCATCTATGTGAGCATAGGAGCAAATCTTTGATTCTGGCAATATTTTTAGGTTGTGACGCAAGTGCATTTTGTATTGCTTCAAAAATCCTGATAAATTACCAGATCATTATTCTACCCATAAAACATCTCCCCACCCAATTTGTCATCATTTAATTGATCCATTTGACCACCAAAATTATTTCCAGTTTCTGGAACAAAATGATATTTGTGAAGCAAGTGCCATTTTGGCTTGTCCATTTGGCCTGAGCTTTTTACAGCATCTTAATATGTCCAAATTATCAAGCTTTGCCCAATCTGAGCTCAAGTTGACACTCCATGTGAGTGCATCTTAATATGGCATCATTTCATTGATCCATGATCTAGTTTCTGGACCATTTTGGTCAGTTGTGAAGCAACTGCAGTAAATCTTGGTCCATTTCTCCTCAAACACCCCAAGACTGTAGTCCTTCCTAGCCTAAACACCCTAGACAACTTATTTTGCTTCAAGTATTTCCCTGTTGATCACATTGAGCTGATAAAGTTTACTGCAGTAAACTTCAGAGCTCACTAACCTTTTAACCAGAGCCTGTTTAACCTAGTTACCACCGTAGTTGAGACCTCCCCAGGAAGGACTATTAGCTAGACAACACTTTGGGTGCTGTATAGCTTTGAATGTTCCATGTCGTGTGGTGACCGCGCAGCTGGCATGCCTGTGCGCGCGCTCTATGCACTGTGGCGTGTCCAGAGCACTGTTTGTGCTGGACCCCCTCCTCCTCTCGTCGGCTTCGCGCTCGTGATGATGTCCAGTAGATAGCCCTCGTCGTCGCCGTCCTCCTGGACCCCTCTGCCCCTCCGCCCATTTCCTCACCGATGCTCACCGACGCTCGCCGCCGAACGCCCATGGGCGCACTGTGGCCGACCGAGCTTTAATGGCGATTTGGCCTCTTCCTCTGCTCCCCTCGACTCTGTGACCTATGCGGCTCGTCCGCTCTCTCGCTCGTCGCCTTCCCCGTGCCCTCCCGTGCTCGCTAGCCGTCGACAGAGCTTCGGCCGGACGTGCCCCGCGGCTATTTAAGCCCCCCTCGAGCCTCTCCGAGCTCACCACTCGACCTCACGCCCTCCACTAGACCTCCCTGACCAGTCAAACGAGCTCGAGGAGCTCTTGGTGGCCATCATTGCCGCCAGGGCCGCCGCGGCTTCCCTCCTAAATTGGAGCGAGCCGAGCCCTCTCCCTCCACTCTAGCACCACCAGAGCCCTACACCACAATCCTAGAGCCTCCCCGACGCCCAGCCCCTCCTCTCCATGGCTCCTCCGTCCTCCCCAAGGTCGCCCGAGCCCCGCCATTGCCGCCATCCACCCCAACCTAGATTACGCGCTCCCCTGACTTCCCCACCCTCCGTACCCTGCCTGGTTGAACGCGTTGTTCGTCCCCGAGCACCCCGGTGGCCGGAGCGCCTCGAACGGTGGCCTGTGCCGCCCGGGCTCCTCGCCGGAGCGCGCGGCCTCCTCTGTTCTGGAGCCGGCGTCGGGAGGAAGAAGGGAAGGAGCAAGGAGGAGAGAGAGAGACCAGGTGGGCCCCGCTGGTAGTGACACAGGCGTTGACCCCGTTACCAGCATGGATAAGTGGCGGGTCCCACCTCCCTGCGGGCCCTGCCAGTTAGCCTCACAGGAGTCGGCCCCGCGTTGACCCAGGTACGCTGACGTGGATAAGTGGAGGCGTAATCCACTGATTACGTCTTTGCTTTCCGAAAGCATATTTCACTATTACGCTTTCACTTTTTCTGTCTAGGCCCCTGTTTGAAAATCTTTTCATTGCAGATAGGTCCCTCGCAGAAAAATGATCATATCTTTTTAACCGTAACTCCAAATGAGGTGATTCCAATGCTCACTTCTTCGTTTCGTCAAGGCCGTTCTGTTGGTCATGCTTTCCTTAAGGTTTGACAATGTAAAAATGACCATTATTCCCTTGCCCTTATTCAGCCCTCTTCGAGAGAGAACGTTTTCCGGCGAGTCGTTCCGCGAGTTTCTCGCACTTTCTCCCTGTGATTTCTTCATCCCCGGGCAAGCCACAATACCCACTTGCATGATAGTCATGCAGTAGCCATGGTTTTAAACTTGAATCTTTATTAAATATTTTCTTGTTGAAAAGATTATTATCGTTGTTCCGGTGATGTTTAGATTTGCATGTTCACTTTTGTGCTATACTCTGTTATCATGTTCTACCTGCTAGTATTTCCTTCATATACTTATGCTTGCTAGTAGTACATGTTGATGTTGGTGATGGTCATGCTAGTCAGTATGCCATGCTCAGTGGATATGATTTATTGTTGATATGCTGGATGGTTATGTGATACCCTCATGATGATGTTGATATCATGTTCATGCATTTTATCATGGCTCAGCATATTTCCACTCAAGTTAACCGGATTAAATTGAACTTGAACAATTGTTGGCTGAGTCATGGTGCCGCTGAAACGATACTGACCAGTGCAACCACGCTTATCGGTATGGGACGGTCCTAACTGGGTCTATTGTCGTGCCTCTCACCGGTGCCTCCAACGAGGGAAGGTTATGGGCGCGCGCTACCCTGATCAGGTAGGCGGACATAACCCTTGTGTGCCCGTTGTTGTTGTTATGTGCACATGTCGCCGTTTGGAATGGTTTATTGCTTTGGGCCACGATGGTGGTTTGAGGTGTCTTGAGGTAGACACGGGGTCACCCATGACTTAGCCCAGTGGGGAGTGAGTCGGAGTGGCCGGGAGAGTGTCATGACAGTAGGATGGTTTTGTCGGAACGCCATTGGTCCACCCGAATGGGAGTGCGGGGCCATGGGTTCTGTAGTGTGGGTACAGTGTACTAACCTATGCAGAGTGTATATGAAATCTATCGATAGCCGCGCCCGCGGATAAGGGCCCAGGTCGAAAGTAGGGTACACCATGAGTCAACAGTAATAAGAATAACTTGATTAATGACAACCCGTGGTTGTGATCGCCGTAAGGATCACGGACCAAGTGTTGGTCGTGGTTGTGATCGCCGTAAGGATCACGGTTTGGGACCAAGTGTTGGTCGTGGTTGTGATCGCCGTAAGGATCACGGTTTGGGACCAAGTTTTGGTCATGGTTGTGATCGCCGTAAGGATCACCGTGGTATCGAGGATACCGAGTTGTTGGATATTCATGATGTTGTGCGAGAATCGTGGGTAAAGATCAAGCTCCTTGTGGTCATTTAATGATTACTACGGTATTGTTTGTACCAAGCTTGATTTGATCCTGAGATGATCGTGTGATATTCGAGGTTGGTAAGTGATGCATGTGTTGGTTACGAGGTAACCCGAGCAGAATAAGTGGTGCATGTAGTGTCATCATATTGCATGCTAGCATTGTCGGGTTAATATGTTCATGTTGTATTAGCTGTATCATGTTTATGTTGGTCATGCCATGTTACTCTGATGATCTCATGATAATTCCTGATTAAACTGTAATTCCATGTTGTTGTCTGTATTGAATGCTATTGGTTATTGTGAGCTTGCAAGTACATTCAATGTACTGACCTGGCGTGTCATGCCAGTTTGCAAGTCATGCCGGATTTGATTTCTTGCTTGTCGTGGTTTCTGTTCGTGCGAGCTAGGATAAGCTTTCCAGCTAGAGTCCCTGCGGAGTGGAGTTCACCACCATTGTCGTTGTTCCGCTGCTAGAGGTATTCCGCTGCTTCGAGTTGTTCTGCTGCTTGCATAGAGCAACTGAGGATGGCGTAGTGTCTCCGTACCGATGTTATTCATTGTAATATCGGAGACCTTGTATTCAAATTCATGTAATAATAGAAGGCTGGTTTGTTCTATGCTAAGTAGTGCTATATTCCAGAAGACTTCATCTCGATCTCTGGGCTGGAATACGGGGCGTTCCGGTTTTCTCTGAGCCGGGGTGCCACATTCCCTTTGTCATCGGTATGTTACTTGTCCGAATTTGATCGTCGGTATTCCAATACCTAGTTCAATCTCATTACCCGCAAGTCTCTTTACTTGTTCCGTAATACATCATCCCGCAACTAGTTCATTAGTTGCATTGCCTGCAAGGCTTATAGTGATGTGCATTACTGAGAGGACCCAGAGATACCTCTCCGACAATCGAAGTGACAAATCCTAATCTTGATTTATGCCAACTCAACAAGTACCATCAGAGACACCTGTAGAGCACCTTTATAATCACCCACTTACTTGTGACGTTTGGTAGCACACAAAGTGTTCCTCCGGTATTCGGGAGTTGCATAATCTCATAGTCATAGGAACATGTATAAGTCATGAAGAAAGCAATAACAATATACTAAACGATCAAATGCTAAGCTAACGGAACGGGTCAAGTCAATCACATCATTCTCTAATAATGTGATCCCGTTAATCAAATGAAAACTCATGTCTATGGCTAGGAAACTTAACCATCTTCGTAGATGGTTGACTTGTAACTGCCCCCCTACAAAATAGCCGCCAACCCTAGTTGTAAGTAGATGGTTGACTTGCAACTAGGGTCCATACAAACACACTTGCCTCCCTAGTTGCGCATTGATGGTTGACTTACAACTAGGACACTATAAAACACCTCCTAATTGTGAGTTGATAGTTGATATGCAACTGGGCCCCCCTACAAAAAACAAACACCACCCCCAGTTGCGAGTCGATGGTTGACTTGCAACTGTGGGGCCCGTACAAAACACACTCCCCTCCCCTGGTTTTGTGTCGATGGTTGACTTGAAACTAGGGCGTGTACAAACATGCTTCCCTCCCTAGTTGCAAGTCGATGGTTGACAAGCAATTGGGGACCCCGACAAATACACACACCCGACAACACTCACACCGACGCCACACCCCCC
>NC_041383.1:716271447-716272098 GCF_002162155.2 Triticum dicoccoides
AAACAAACACATTCGCCACCCTCACCCCAAATTACGAGTCGAATGGCTAAATTGCGATTGGGGCCCGTACAAACTCCCCTCCCCTAGTTGTGCGGCAATGGATGACTTGCATCTAGGCCCGTACAAACACACACCCCTCCCTGGTTGCAAAATTGATGGTTGACTTGCATTTCGGGCCCGTACAAATACACCCCCTAGTTGCAAGTCGATGGTGGACATGCAACTGCCCTCCCAGATAAACATACAAACGCCGCCCCTAGTTGCAATTGATGTTTGAAATGCAACAGGGGGCCCCAATAAACACACATAGACGTCGCCCCCTAGGTGTGATTTGATGGTTGACTTGCATCTGGGGACCGTACAAACACTCTCTCCTCCTCTAGTTGCGTGTCAATGGTTGACTTGCAACTGGGGCCTATACAAACATGCTTCCCTCCCTAGTTGCAAGTTGATGGTTGACATGCAACTGGAAGCCCCGACAAACGCACCCCCTAGTTGCAAGTCGATGGATGACATGCAACAGACCCCCCAACAAACAACCCCAGTTACGAGTCGATGGTTGACTTACAACTGGGGCCCCGACAAACACACACAGATGTCACCGCCCTAGTCGCAAGTCGATGGTTGTCATGCAACTGCCCCCCCCCTCCC
>NC_041383.1:716272108-716291964 GCF_002162155.2 Triticum dicoccoides
TCCCAACACACACACACACACATGTCCCCACGTCGCCAAGTTGCGAGTAGATGATTGACTTGCAACTAGGACCCTAAAAATCACCCCTAGTTGCGAATCAATGGTTGGCATGCAACTGGGCTTCCTACAAAAAACAAACGCCACACCCAGTTGCAAGTCGATGGTTGACTTGCAACTAGGGCCCGTACAAAACACATCCCCCTCCCTGGTTGCACGTGATGGTTAACTTGCAACTGGGGCACGTACATACACACTTCCCTCCATAGTTGCATGTTGATGGTTGACTTGCAACTCGTGCCCCTACAAACACATCCCTAGTTGCAAGTCAGTGGTTGACATGTAGCTGCCCCCCCCCCAACAAACACACACATATGTCACCGCCCTAGTTGTATGTCGATGGTTGACATGCAACCTGCGCCCCCAACACACACACACACACAAATGTCCCCCACCCCAAGTTGTGAGTCGATGGTTGACTTGCATCTAGGGCCCATACAAGAACTCTACCCTTCCCTATTTGTGCACCGATGGTTGACTTGCAACTGGGGGGCCCCGACAAACACACAACCCCTAGTTGCAAGTCGATGGTTGACATGTAACTGGGCCCTCGATAAACACACATACGCCGACCCCAGTTGCGAGTCAATGGTTGACTTGCAACTGGGGCCCGTACAAACACACTCCCCCTTCCCTAGTTGCGTGTCGATGTTTGACTTGCAACTGGGGGGGCCGTACAAACACACCCCTACCCTAGTTGCGAGTCGGTATGGTTGACATGCAGCTAGGCCCCTACAAAACAGCCGCCACACCCCCAGTTACGATTCAACGGTTAACTTGCAACTAGTGCCTGTACAAATAAACTTCCCTCCCTCGTTACACGTTGATTGCTGACTTGCAACTAGGATCCTACAAAAATAAGCCCCCTAGTTGTGAGTCATTGGTTGACATGCACCTGGGGCCCCTACAAAAAAACAAACACCACCCCTAGTTTGTGAGTTGTTGGTTGACTTGCAGCTGGGGACCGTACAAAACACATTCCCCTCCCCTAGTTGTGCGTTGGTGGTTGACTTGCAACTGGGGCCCATACAAACAAACTTCCCTCCCTAATTGCAAGTTGATGGTTGACTTGCAATTGGGGCCCCTAAAAACACCCCCTAGTTGCAAGTTGATGGTTGGAATGCAACTGGGGCCCCCGACAAACACACACATACACCGCCCCCCCTAGTTGCGAGTCGACAGTTGACTTGCAACTGGGGCCCGTACAAACACCCCCCTAGTTGCGCTTCGATGGTTGACTTGCAACTGGCGCCCGTACGAACACGCCCCCTCCCTAGTTACAAGTCGATGATGGACTTGCAACTGGAGCCCCGACAAACACACGCAGATGCCGCCCCCAGTTGCATGTTGACTGTTGACTTGCAACTAGACCCCATACAAATACGCCCATCTCCCCCAAGTAGCGAGTTGATGGTAGACTTGCAACTAGGGCACTCACAAACACACATACCACCCACTAGTTTGTCACACCCTATTCAAACGCCCCGCGCTTTCCCTTGCGTCCTGTCTGCCTTGATCGCGAGCGTAGTCGTCTCCTTTGTACTTACATAGTTCCGAGTTGATAATTGACTTGCAAGTCGAGGGTTGACTTGCAACTCGGCACGGTTGCAAGAGTTCCAAAAGCGACTGGTTCGACTACAAGATATACGAAAACACACCCCTCCCCCTTGTTACGAGTCAATGATTAACTTGCAAACTGGTGGCCCTACAAACAAATGCCCCCTAGCCGCGGGTCGATGGTTGACATGCAACTAGGGCACCTACAAAACACAGACACTGCAATCAAATTGCCCCCCCCCCTAGTAGCGGCTTGATGGTTGACTTGCAAAACTGTGGTGGGTTAGGGCGCCTACAAAAACACTATGAAAAACACCACCCCTGGTTGCGGCCAATGATTTGCTTGCACCTAAAAGCCAACTACAAACTATGCTACGACCCTCCTAGTTGCGACACGATGGTGGATATGCAAACTAGATTACTTGCAAAAAGGACGTCTCAATTGCGAGTGGAGAATGGAATTGCAAAACTGAGGCAAATGAGGCGACTACTTGCAATGATATTCAGGAATTTTATATTTTTGTGAAAAAACAACTAGGCAAGCGCTTGCAAACATATAGTATAGAAAAGGTAAAAAGAGAAAACAGTGACATAATGAATATCCAAACACACACATTACCGGTAATAAAAAAGGTACTGATAAAAAAAATTACAGCAACACTTATCATTACGAGAAACACATGTTCTACATAGTTCTGAAACACGGAAAGATAACAAACATTCACTTGTCCACCTAACAAAATCGATTTTTGAGATGACTACTTGCAACTGAGGTGACTACAAAAAGACTACTAAAAAGCTCTATTTCGGAGTCGAGGGGTTTACATACAACTAAATCGGGAAAAGAATACTTTTGTGAAAAAACTACTAGGCAAACACTTGCATATACAGTATAGAAAAAATTAACATGGAAAAAAATGACACCTAAAACTGTTATAGCCTAAAAACTGAATAAATAAGTAGTATCTGGAATAAACTGTTCTCAACGTTCTGGTTAGGATAATATAACTGAACAAAGTGTATATCAAGGTTCAAACAGTGAATTTCTACCAGTATTTAAAGTGAATAGCATCTCACTTGCGGCATCACATAAATTTCTAGTTGGAGAATACTCATAGATCAGAATACTCTTTGCTGGATTTTCAATCACGTATCTTCAAAAGAGATATCACAAAATCTGTAATCGCACATGTATCTTCGTAAAAAAGCTATACATTTAGGCCTGGTACAACCATACTGTCAATTTCCAAAGTTGTACTATATGCCACAGCTTTAAAAGAAATCAAAATATGGTTCCTCCTCAAACAATAAAAAAAGGTTTCAGAAATTCACACCTAGCAAAGTTTCAGACAAGTGAAAAGCATATTAAAACACTACCAGGACCTGCTCACCGGCGGAACCACCTATATTGTCAGAAAAATACTACACATGCTCCCTACAAACAGACACACAAAAAAAAGATTCAGACATCTCCCCCCATGTATTCAGAGGTTCCAAACTTAACATTTTCATCTGCTCTCTAAAAAAAGTATGATGCAAACGGATCTACTGGATCAGAAAAACACCCACCCCCTCGTCTATGCCACTCATATATATACACATTCTCTCCCGCCCTGAGTTCTTGCTGTTCATCCCTCAAACAAACAAAACATCCCTAGTTGCCATGACAACAGAAAACAAAAATGAGAGAGAAAAAAGGGGATGAACATCCACTCTGCCGGCCTCCCCTGCCATCTCTGTCATCACAAGCACACCAGATCAGGTCGTCTCCCTTTGGATTCGATCAAAACGAAAACAGTGGTGGAAAGAACAAGGGATGAGAGGGGAAGAGGCGAAGGACAGTGACGACTGGACTGAGGCTGCAGGCTCGATCTTGTAGCCTAGGTTAAACTGTTCAGATTCTAAGCAAGCGCAACAAACAAAAAAAATGTCTTTTACACCTGTGTCCCTAACTCGAACCAACTACTCATATTTGCCCCTAATTCGAAAGCCTGCTCAAAAATGCCCCTCCGCCGTCATGTTCCCTTATAGAATTGCCCTTCCGTGCCATTTCCGTCCAGTCAAGGTTGTTTGACTGGTAAGCGGCCGTTTCTTTGACATTATTGCCCCTTCGTCCTTACAACTGGGCCCAGGTCACCGGCTCACTCTCTCCCCCTCTCATTCTCTCGCCCGAGCCGCACCCTCTCTCTTTCTCCCCCAAATCGCCTCCCGCCATAACCCTAACCCTAGCTCGCTCGATCCGGTCGATCCCAACTCCTAAGGCTCGATCTACTGATGGCGGCCATGGTGGAGCTTCGGATTTGACTCTGTGTCGCACTCTGCTACAGCGTGAAGGAGACATAGGCGACGGGATGGATGGGGACAGCAGTTGCGGCGGCGACGAACGAGGGAGCACACTGCAGCTACATAAGAATGCTTCGGCGGGGTAAGTATCTCTTGTAATCTGATGCAGTCTCATGCCGTTTGTAGTTCCATTTGTTCTTGTAGTTTAATTTGTTGACGTAGTTCATAGTGCTCATGGCGTTGGGATCTGTCTGTTTTCCATGGTCATCGTAGGATGGACCCCGATAGAGCAGTTGGGATGGATTGTAGAATGGAAACCACACTTCTAGCTAGTGCTGGCACAAAAGCATCCAACAAAGGATTCTCTTTTCCTTTTTTTGCTGACAATCAATGGACTTTCAATCAGTTTAGATCTGCCATAGCTGCTAAATATCCATGGGGTCTATATGATGTAGTGGAATTCAGGTACTGGGACATTGACAAATCAACATGGGTCCCTGTCAAGTGTGATGATGAGCTTGGTATCATGTTTGCAATACATGATTCTTTCCCTGCTAAACTAGAAATCAGTGTCATACAAAGGGAGAGAGGAGAGCCAGAGAGCAGAGGAACAAGATCTTTGTTTGGGTCTACAGGTAAAGGTAGAACTAGCCAATCAAGGGGCAGAAAAACAACAGCTCATAGTGGAGGCAACAGTTCCATGCCGGCACCACGAACACCTACTTTAGAAGTTCTTAGGCATGCAGGTCCCTCTCATAATAAAGACTCAGGTGACCCATACACTAAAGAGGGACTACCAGATGATTGGCCAAGTGATGATGAGGATGAAAGGTTGTTTCGACTGTTTGTAACAAGGAAGAAGGGCAAGGAGAAAGATGATGAGGGGGAAGATTATGTTCCACACCCCGAAGGCATGTTTGGTGAGGCAGGTGAAGATGAGAAAGAGGAGGACAATGCCATGGGGTACTCTGAAACATCTGATGAGGAAAGACCAGATGTGCAATACAATAGAGATGATCCTTCTTTGAAAGAGGGAATAATATTTTCCAGTGCTTTAGACTGTAGAAATGCCCTTGCAACCTTCTCAATGGAGGATGCATGCCTCCTTAATGAGACACAACACACTTTTTCAGGTATTAAATATAACAACTAACAGAGCATTTCTAGTTAGCAGCATTGATACTATATTTTGTTTGTTTGTTGCAGCACATAGGTTCTGACATGTTTCTGAACTATCATGAATGCAGGTTAAAGTGAACAAGACTGCTCATACATGTCCCAGTGTGAACAGGAGGAAAAGATTGAGGTCAGCTAAGAGTAGATGGGTTGCTGATGCTGTGAAGACCTAGATTTTAGAGGATTCAGAAGTGGGACCAACAGAATTTCAGAAAAAATTGAAGAAGAAGTATGGCCTGACAGTTCCATATATGAGAGTATTCTATGGGAAGCAAATGGCACTTGACAATATCTATGGTAAGTGGGTTGACTCTTTTCAGTTATTGTATACCTTGAAGGCAGAAGTGGAGAAAGCATCTCATGGCAGTGTAGTTAGCATTGATAAACACACTGTACAGTACAAACTGAATGGGAAGACTAGATAGAAAGAGTGCTTTAGAAGAGTATGTGTTTCTTTCAAAGCATGCTGGCAAGGGTTTTTGAATGGGTGTAGGCCTTATCTTGTAGTAGATGCCACTGCATTGAATGGCAGATTTAGAGGGCAACTAGTTAGTGCATGTGCTGTGGATGCTTGCAACTGGATCTTCCCAGTTGCATATGGAGTTGTAGAGGGTGAAAATATAGAGAGTTGGACTTGGTTTTTCTAGAATTTAAGAGAGCTTATAGGACACACACAAGGTCTTGTTATCCACACTGATGCATGCAAAGGCCTGGAGACTGCAATGGAAGCTGTGTTCCCAGGTGTGGAGCACAGAGAATGCATGAGGCATTTGGCTGCAAATTTCACAAAAAAGTTTAGAGGAAAATTCTTTGGTGAAAATTTATGGCCTTGCTCATTGACATACAGCACAAAGAAACACAACTACCATATTAGGCAGTTGCACAGTAAGGCTGGTGTGAAAGAGTACTTAGAGGAGCATCACACCAAGCTATGGGCAAGGTCACTGTTCAATGAAGTGTGCAAAATAGATTTTGTTAATAACAATCTAGCTGGGTCCTTCAATTCAAAGATTAGAAAATGGAAGGGTGTACACATTGTGGACTTGCTAGACAAAATAAAACAATTTATAATGGAAAAGTTTGATCTCAGACAGCAGATTGCAGCTGCTACATTCATTGGCCACATCATAATCCCCAAAGTCATGAAAATGCTTCATGAAAAATCTAAGGACCCTGATATGGAGATAGTGAAAAGAAGCACATATGAGGCAGAGATTACAGCAGTTGACAAGGAAAAGAGAGAGTTGAGATATCTAGTAAATTTGGAAACTAGGAATTGCAGTTGTAGAACGTGGCAGTTAACTGGACAGCCTTGCATACATGCTTTGTATTTTATTACTTCAATGAGAGGCCCAGTAAGTGAGATTGATCAGTATGTACATGCGTACTTTTCTGTTGCTAGGTTCAATGCTACTTATGCTGAAAATTTGCCTGCAATGGAGGGCAAACAACTGTGGGATGTGGTAGACCCTGGGTTTAAATTGTCTGCTCCATTGCAAAACAGGGCCCCTGGTAGACCTAGGAAGACAAGAATTAGGGCAAAATCTGAGGGAAAAGGACTTGGAGGAAGGAGAAAGAAATGTGGCAGGTGTGGAAGGCTTGGGTATCGTGCCACTCACTGCAAGGAATCCACTGACCCAACTTTTGGGGAAGAAGAGCACTAGGGGGGCTGAAAATGCGACAGATGAACCTTTAGATGCTAAAACTGATGCTGAAAATGCTACAGAGGTGGAAACTGATGCTAAAAATGCTACAGAGGTGGAAAGTGATACTGAAAATGCTAAAGAGGTTGAACCTGATGCTTCCATTGCTACAGATGCACCAACGATGTCATCATCTGTAAGGTGCAATTGCTACAGATGTTCTCATTTCAATTTTTGCATCATTTAATGTTCTCATTTCCTGTTTTGCTTCATTTAATGTTCTCATTTCAATTGTAGCCCAAGAAAGAACTACAAGAAGTCAGCTGACAGAGGGATGTCACCAGCCAAGAAGAGGCTCAAGTATGCACCAGATCCTACAGTAGGATCTATAACTGGAAGCAACCAGCTAAGCAAAGAAGTGAGCAAAACTGTCACCACAAGGAGGAGTTCAAGGCTCTTAACTAACCCTGCTTGCAACACCAGGAGCAAGAAGATGAAAGATCTGTGAACTTGTTAGCTGCTATGTTAAGTGTGTTGTTTTTGTTGTTTAAGAACTATTTGTGAACTTGTTAGCTGTTATCTTAAGTGTGATGCTGAAATTATGAACTTATGTAATGGTGAACTTGTGAGATGCTATCTTGAATGTGCAATGCTATTATGAACTTATGCTATTTGTGAGATGCTATCTTGTGAGCTGCTACTTTTAATTATTTTGTGAGCTGCTAGTTTTAACACAACAGATCATTTGGTCAGCTGCTAGTTTCATTTGAGTTGCTACTTTCAAAATGCCAAGCAAGATTCTTCAGTCATTTCCAAATAGAAATATCACATCATTCCCAAATCACAACATTGTTCTGGGATAATACATTCCCAAACTAACCTCCATCAAAGCATACACTACAAATAGAAATCCATTTAGTATGGATTATTAGACCACCCAGAAACAAATGTGGCCAACATGCTAAAACCAAGAACTATGATAAATCCCCAGGCTTGCATAAACTCGTTCCTCTTCTTCATCTTTAGCTTCAGTTTCTTGTTCTTCTCGGTTAGATACATCACCCTCCTCTCTAAATAATGAGCTTTTAGCCAGCTCTTCTCCAATCCTACATGAAGCTCCTCAAATGCATGACCAACACGTTCGGTCGATGGCGGGTCAATCCAGACAACCCAATCACATTCATCAGGAAGCTGCAAAATCAATGATCGAATTAGAAATAGGAGAAAGAGCAGAATCAAGTCAAGCATTCAAAAGAAAAAACACTTGCATCAAGAGGGCAGCCGAGAAACCTTCTGCGGATCTTGCTCCTCCCCAGGCGACACGACGAGCAGGAATAAGCCCATGGCCAGGGCACCGCAATGACCGAACCTCAAGGCCACAGAATGTCAGATCGAGGATGTAGAACTCCGATTGAAACTGAACTATCCCGACACCATCAACCTATCAGCAAATGGCAACCCAAATTGATGAACCCTAATTCCACAATATCACCCAAATCGACGCTGAAACTTACATTGGCGGCCACCGACGAAGTCGTAGAAGACATGCCCGCCGTGCCCGACATACCCATCGCTCACCACGCCGTGATCAACCTGCCCCACTCTCTTTGACCGCGGCGGAAACGCCTGATCCAGTTCTTGCTCAAAAATGCCCCTGTCGTAGCAAGGGAGAAGAAAGAGGGAACCGGTTAGTTGGGCCCAGATGTAAGGAAGGAGGGGCAAAAATGTCAAATAAATGGCACGTTAGCGGTCAAACAGCCTTGACTGGACGGAAACGGCTCGGAGGGGGATTTCTATAAGGGCACATGACGGCGGAGGGGCATTTTTGAGCAGGCTTTGGAATTAGGGGTATATCTGATTAGGTGGTTCGAGTTAGGGACAGAAATGTAATTGGAGGAACAAAAAATAAGGGGGCCGGCCCAAAACAAAATAACATAGCCCGCTCGCGCTGTATCTCTCCCGAATAGACGCGACACGCGACGCGGATGGAAACGCGATGCGAGTGGACCAGTTCGTGCGAGAAAAATAAAGCACAAACAAATCGGATGATAGAAGTTGTTAGACGTGACAACCTTAAAAAACATCTAGATGCGAATTAGTCATTCCTTTACCCGCCAACAAGAGTAAAGGCAGTTAAGTTAAGTAGTTATTGTAATGTGTAGGGCTGTGAATGCGAACCTTTGTAAACACATAACATAAGTCTTTTTTTGCAAAGAGAACCTTGGCTCAGTGGTTGGGCATGCGGTTGTGCAGCCTAACTATCCGAGTTCAATTCATAGGTGATGTACATGGGTTTTCCCCCATTTATTGGGGATCAAGTTTGGTGTGTGGTGGAACCACTCATCAAAAAATATTTTGATACTCATTTAAAAAAATTCTGAGGACCATGTTTATCTTGGTACTCATATTAAAATGGCCGTATGCATCCCTAGTTGGTGCAGAGGCCGGGAAGGTGAAATTCTCCCCCATTTTAAAGAGAATTATGAGGCCGGCCCTAGGCCTCAGCTCCAATGAAACCCGTGCGTCGCCAGCCCCTGGCGACACGGGGGGTGATCTAACGCGGGGGCCCTCCCCCTCGCGCGGTGGTGGCCTGATTAATTTCTTAAAAAAGTAAAAGAGAGCTGCCTGATTAATTTATGGAAACCCGGGCTAAAACCGTAAGGCTAAACCCGGGCTAATACATGCCCAGTAAGAAGGGCACCTGGCTGACCTGGCACCCACAAGAAACATATCCATAATCGAGAAACATATCCTTATTCCACTAAGGATAATTTTGACCGCTATCCAATGATCTACTCCTAGATCACTATTGTACTCCCTTGCCAAACTCAGTGTAGGGTATACAATAGATCTGGTACACGACATGTCATACTTTATAGAACCTATGGCTGAGGCATAGGGAATGACTTTCATTCTCTTTCTATCTTCTGCCGTGGTCGGGCTTTGAGTCTTACTTAATTTCGCACCTTGTAACACAGGCAAGAACTCCTTCTTTGACTATTCCATTTTGAACTACTTTAAAAACTTGTCAAGGTATGTACTCATTGAAAAAACATATCAAGCGTTTTGATCTATTTCTATAGATCTTGGTGCTCAATATGTAAGCAGCTTCATCGAGGTCTTTCTTTGAAAAACTCCTTTCAAATACTCCTTTATTCTTTTCAGAAAATTCTACATTATTTCCGATCAACAACATGTCATTCACATATATTTATCAGAAATGTTGTAGTGCTCCCACTCACTTTTTTATAAATACAGGCTTCACCGTAAGTCTGTATAAAACTATATGCTTTGATCAACTCATCAAAGCATATATTCCAACTCCGAGATGCTTGCACCAGTCCATTGATGGATCGCTGGAGCTTGCACATTTTTTTAGCATCCTTTGGATCGATAAAACCTTCACGTTGAATCATATACAACTCCTCTTCGAGAAATCCATTCAGGAATGCAGTCTTTACATCCATTTGACAAATTCCAAAATCATAAAATGCGGCAATTGCTAACATGATTCAGACGGACTTAAGCATCGCTACGGCTGAGAAAGTCGCATCGTAGTCAACTCCTTGAACTTGTCAAAAACCTTTCGCAACAAGTCGAGCTTTGTAGACAGTAACATTACCGTCAGCGTCAGTCTTCTTCTTGAAGATCCATTTATTCTCAATGGCTTACCGATCATCAGGCAAGTGAACCAAAGTCCACACTTTGCTCTCATACATGGATCCCATCTCAGATTTCATGACCTCAAGACATTTTGCAGAATCTGGGCTCATCATTGCTTCCTCATAGTTCGTAGGTTCATCATTGTCAAGTAACATGACCTCCAGAACAGGATTACCGTACCACTCTGGTGCAGATCTCACTCCGGTTGACCTACGAGGTTCGGTAGTAACTTGATCTGAAGTTACATGCTCATCATCACTAGCATCCTCACTAATTGGTGTAGGAGTCACCGGTACAGATTTCTGTGATGAACTACTTTTCAATAAGGGAGCAGGTACAGCTACCTCATCAAGTTCTACTTTCCTCCGACTCACTTCTTTCGAGAAAAACTCCTTCTATAGAAAGGATCCTTCTTAGCAACGAATGTCTTGCCTTCAGATCTGTGATAGAAGGTGTACCCAACTGTCTCCTTTGGGTATCCTATGAAGACACATTTCTCCGATTTGGGTTTGAGCTTATCATGATGAAACTTTTTCACATAAGCATCGCGACCCCAAACTTTAAGAAATGACAACTTTCTTTTCTTGCCAAACCACAGTTCATATCGTGTCATCTCAACGGATTTAGATGGTGCCCTATTTAATGTGAATGCAGCTGTCTCTAATGCATAACCCCAAAATGATAGTGGTAAATTGGTAGGAGACATCATAGATTGCACCATACCTAATAAAGTACGGTTACGATGTTCGGACATACCATTACACTGTGGTGTTCTAGGTGGCGTGAGTTGCGAAACTATTTTGCATTGTTTCAAATGAAGACCAAACTCGTAACTCAGATATTCTCCTCCAAGATCAGATCATAGAAACTTTATTTTCTTGTTACGATGATTTTCCACTTCACTCTAAAATTATATGAAGTTTTCCAAATTTTCAGACTTATGTTTCATCAAGTAGATATACCCATATCTGCTCAAATCATCTGTGAAGGTTAGAAAATAATGATACCTGCCGCGAGCCTCAACACTCATCGGATCGTATACATCAGTATGTATTATTTGCAATAAGTCAGTTGCTCGCTCCATTGTTCCGGAGAATGGAGCCTTAGTCATCTTGCCCATAAGGCTTGGTTCGCAAGCATCAAGTGATTCATAATCAGGTGATTCCAAAATCCCATCAGCATGGAGTTTCTTCATGCGCTTTACACCATTATGACCTAAACGGCAGTGCCACAAATAAGTTGCACTATCATTATTAACTTTGCATCTTTTGGATTCAATATTATGAATATGTGTATCACTATGATCGAGATCCAACAAACCATTTTCATTGGGTGTATGACCATAGAAGGTTTTATTCATGTAAACAGAACAACAATTATTCTCTAACTTAAATGAATAACCGTATTGCAATAAACATGATCAAATCATATTCATGCTCAACGCAAACACCAAATAACACTTATTTAGGTTCAACACTAATCCCGAAAGTATAGGGAGTGAGCGATGATGATAATATCAATCTTGGAACTACTTCCAACACACATCGTCACCTCGCCCTTAACTAGTTTCTGTTCATTCTACAACTCCCATTTCGAGTTACTACTCTTAGCAACTGAACCAGTATCAAATGTCGAGGGGTTGCTACAAACACTAGTAAATTACACGTCAATAACATGTATATCCAATATACCTTTGTTCACTTTGCCATCCTTCTTATCCGCCAAGTATCTAGGGCACTTCCACTTCCAGTGACAATTTTCTTTGCAGTAGAAGCACTCAATTTCAGGCTTGGGTCTAGCTTTGGGCTTCATCATGGGAGCAGCAACTTTCTTGCCATTCTTTTTGAAGTTCCCCTTCTTCCCGTTGCCCTTTTTCTTCAAACTAGTGGTCTTGTCAACCATCAACACTTGATGTTTTTCTTGATTTCTACCTTCGTCGATTTCAGCACCACGAAGAGCTTGGGAATCATTTCTGTAATCCCTTGCATATTATAGTTCATCACGAAGTTCTAGTAACTTGGTGATAGTGACTAGAGAACTATGTCAATCACTATCTTATCTGGAATATTAACTCCCACTTGATTCAAGTGATTGTAGTACTCAGACATTCTGAGCACATGCTCACTAACTGAGCTATTCTCCTCCATCTTGTAGGAAAAGTATTTGTCAAGGGTCTCATACCTTTCGACATGGGCATGAGTCTGAAATACTAATTTCAACTCTTGGAATATCTCATATGCTTCGTGGTGTTTCAAAAAACGTCTTTGAAGCCCCGATTCTAAGCCGTAAAGCATGGTGCACTAAAATATCAAGTAGTCATCATATTGGGTTTGCCAAACGTTCATAACGTCTGCATTTGCTCCTGCAATCGGCATGTCACCTAGCGGTGCATCAAGGACATAATTCTTCTGTGCAGCAATGAGGATAATCCTTAGATCACGGATCCAATCCGCATCATTGCTACTAACATCTTTCAAGTTAGTTTTCTCTCGAAACATATCAAAAATAAAACAGGGGAGCTAAACACAAGCTATTGATCTACAACATAGATATTCTAATACTACCAGGACTAAGTTCGTGATAAATTAAAGTTCAATTAATCATATTACTTAAGAACTCCCACTTAGATAGACATCCCTCTAATCATCTAAGTGATCACGTGATCCATATCAACTAAACCATGTCCGATCATCACATGAGATGGAGTAGTTTTCAATGGTGAACATCACTATTTTGATCATATCTTCTATATGATTCCCGCTCGACCTTTCGGTCTCCAGTGTTCGAAGGCCATATCTGCATATGCTAGGCTCGTCAAGTTTAACCCGAGTATTCTGCGTGTGAAAAACTGGCTTGCACCCGTTGTATATGAACGTAGAGCTTATCACACCCGATCATCATGTGGTGTCTCAGCACAAAGAACTGTCGCAACGGTGCATACTCAGGGAGAACACTTGTACCTTGAAATTTAGTGAGAGATCATCTTATAATGCTATCATCGATCTAAGCAAAATAAGATGCATAAAAGATAAACATCACATGCAATCAATATAAGTGATATGATATGGCCATCATCATCTTGTGCCTTTTATCACCATCGTCACCGGCGCGACACCTTGATCTCCATCGTAGCATCGTTGTCGTATCACCAACTATTGCTTCTACGACTATCGCTGCCGCTTAGTGATAAAGTAAATCAATTACATGGCGATTGCATTTAATACAATAAAGAGACAACCATATGGCTCCTGCCAGTTGCCGATAACTCTATTACAAAACATGATCATCTCATACAATAAAATTTAGCATCATGTCTTGACCATATCACATCACCACATGCCCTGCAAAAACAAGTTAGACGTCCTCTACTTTGTTGTTGCAAGTTTTACGTGGCTGCTACGGGTTGAGAAAGAACCGTTCTTACCTACGCATCAAAACCACAATGATATTTTGTCAAGTATGTGATGTTTTAACCTTCACAAGGACCAGGCGTAGCCACACTCGATTCAACTAAAGTTGGAGAACCGAACACCCACCAGCCACATGTGTGCAAAGCACGTCGGTAGAACCAGTCTTGCGTAAGCGTATGTGTAATGTCGGTTCGGGCCGCTTCATCCAACAGTAGTGTCGAATCAAAGTATGACATGCTGGTAAGCAGTATGACTTGTATCGCCCACAACTCACTTGTGTTCTACTCATGCATATAACATCTACGCATAAATCTGGCTTTGATACCACTGTTGGGGAATGTAGTAATTTCAAAAAAAATTCCTACGCACACGCAACATCATGGTGATGCATAGCAACGAGAGGGGAGAGTGTTGTCCACGTATCCTCGTAGACTGTAAGCGGAAGCCTTATGAGAACGTCGTTGATGTAGTCGTACGTCTTCACCATCCGACCGATCGAAGTACCGAACGCACGGCACCTCCGAGTTCAGCACACGTTTAGCTCGGTGACGTCCCACGAACTCCGATCGAGCAAAGCTTCGAGGGGGTGTTTCGTCAGCGCGACGGCGTGATGACAGTGATGATGATGCTACCGACGTAGGGCCTCGCCTAAGCACCGCTATGATATGACCGAGGTGGATTATGGTGGAGTGGGGCACCGCACACGGCTAAAAGATCAACTGATCAACTTGTGTGTCCCCTTCCCCACGTATATAAAGGAGGGACGGGAGGTCGGCCGGCCCCTCTAGGCGCGCCAAAAGGGGGAGGAATCCTCCTCCTAGTAGGAGTAGGATTCCTCCTTTCCTAGTCCTACTAGGAGGGGAAAGGAAGGAGAGGGGGAGGAGAAGGAAAGAGGGGGCGCAGCCCCTCCCCTAGTCCAATTCAGACTAGGCCCATGGGTGGCGCGCGGACAGCCCTCGTGGCTTCTCCTCTTTTTCCCCTAAAGCCCACTAAGGCCCATATGTACTCCCGTATTCCCGTAACTCCGCTGGTACTCCAAAATTACCCGGATCACTCGGAACATTTTCGATGTCCGAATATAGCCTTCCAATATATCGATCTTTACAGCTCGATCATTTCAAGACTCCTCGTCATGTCCGTGATCTCATCCAGGACTCCGAGCAACCTTCACTACATCAAATCACATAAATTCATAATACCGATCATCACCGAACGTTAAGCGTGCTGTAACATCCCAAAATTCTAAATTTTGGAATGTTATAAACAGATAGATAGTTTGATTGATTGTTTGATTGCTTGGGTGAAATTGAGTGATTTGAAACTTTTGAAAGTTAAATGAGAGGGAATAAAAGGACTTTCCCAAACTTTCATCTTGCCTTTATGATCTTCATGAATTCAAATTCTTTTCACCACAAATCCTTCATGAATAAAAGGAGAGAAGATGACATGATTTCTTCCATTTATTTAAATGACAAGGGGTGTTGAAAATATTTGAATTTCATTTGAAATTATTTCCAATTCATAAACTTCAAGCAACTCAATGATTTTCATGAGAAAAGATAAAATGACTTCTTCAAAACATATGAAATATGAGTTGGGAGTTTAAAAGAATTAAATTCAAAGTTCTTTTGAATTTATTTTCAATTTGGAGTTATTTGAGTTTTATTCAAATTATTTTTCTCCAAAAATAAAATATATAGAAAATAGGGTAACATGATTCCCTTCATCATAAAATTGGAGAGAAATAAATTTGAATTAATTTTGGTATTTCTAAAATGATTTTTATTGGATTTTACTAGGGCAGAAGCACTCATTGCTTTATTTAAATTTGTGTGTGTTTTATTTGGTCTTACTAAAATGTTCAACTTGTAGGAAATCTTTTTCTGAAAATTTTGATATATTATATGCCTAGGTTGTGTTTTTATTTTTTTTGGTTTTATTTTATTTAATGTCTGTTTTTTTAAAAAAAAAAACTTCCTCCGCCGACTGGGCCGGCCCAGCTCCCAGGCCAGACCACGGCCCAGCCCACGCGCCGCCACCCCTGAGCTCCCGCGGGAGTCCATTGCCCGCATGTTGCCGCCGCCGACCTCGACGTTCGTGCCCTCCTCGGCCTTCTCCTGCCCCTCCTCCACGCCACCTCCTCCCCTCCCCTTTATAAGCCGGGCCCCGGGACCCCGACCCCCTTTTCCCTCCTCCTCCCTAGCCGCCCGCACTCGCCGGAGTTGGAAAACTCCGACGAGATCTGCCGCCGCCGCCGCACGCCGTTCCGGCTCCGCAGCCGAGCGCCGACACCGCCACCGTCTCCCCCTCGTCGCGCCGCACCTCCCCAACTACTCCGCCGTCGCCGCCGACGCCCGGAGCCGTCGCCTCGTTCATCGCCGAGCCGCCGCTGCCGTCCTTTTCCTCGCCGCCGACGACCCGCCGCCGCGGTAACTCCCCGCGCCTCCCTCGCCGTCGGATCTGGATCCAACGATCCAGATCGTCTTGTTTTTTTTTCCGCGAAACATTTTCTTTAATTAGTAAACGTTCGCTATGTTAGCTTCTGCGGTGAGCAAGTTCGTTCATTAGCGTTCGATAGCGAACGTCCGTTATTTAGATTTTTTTCCTTTTTCTTTTTTTAATTTCGGCCAGGGACCTAGTAGTAAATACTTTTCTTACAGTTTAGCCCCTGATCTTCAAATCTTCGTAACTTTCTACTCATTTATCCAAATCCAACGAAACCAATGCCCACTTCTTTGTTATGATCTCCTCTATCCAGTAAAACAACTTAAACATGTTTTTGAAACTTTAAAATTTGAATTAGATCAGATTTGAATTTGAACTTTGTTTGATCATAACTTGAGTTTTATAACTCCGTTTGAGTTGATTCTTTTTGCATCTCGAAGCTCTTGGCCTAAACTTTCTGATAAGGCCAAATTCACATAATTTTGGTACTGTTAGAAATTGTTTTATGTTGCAAGAGTTATTTGCTTGAATTTGATGTTCTCCGAATCGTACTCTTCGTTCTTTCCGATCTTTTGAGTGATTGCTTATGTGTGGTTACTATTGCTTGCTCATGATAGATTGACTGGAGTGTGACGAATAGAACTATCAGGAGTTGAGTGCGAATCATCTTTATCAACATTGCAGGCCAGTAACACTTGATCATATCTTTTCTACTACCCAGTTTTTGTGCATTAGATCAATCCTCAAACAGTGCATGATTAGGATCTAATTAAATTGTGGGATGGGAAGTAGATGAGGTAGTACCTATTACCTGTTTTACTTATGAAACCTTTGGGAGTTACTTCTACGTTTGCTTATTATGCCATGCTATGCTAGTAGACGTGGATTCGGTGAGTGAATATCCATGACAGATGTGAGTTTGATAATTAAAGGTTTATCTAAGGTGGCAACTTAAATACACATCTGGGTGGATTGAGGCACCTGGAGTTACCAGGACTTGCCTGTTTTTTTGGAAATCCCGGGGGTACCGTGTGATTTTCCTATGGACCGCCACCATTATGGGCTCTGGCATAGTTGAGTAAGTCGTGCGAACTCTTATAGTGGTGGACTAGCAGATGTAGGGGATGTAGGTGTACCGGTCTACCCATCGTAAGGTGCTAGCACTTCTGAAAGACTATGTCTCGGTCATCCATTTCTCAAACACCTTGTAGTGCGAGAAACCAAACGGAGGCGATCGAGTCTTGTGGGGAAAAGTGCGCAAACCTCTACAGAGTGTACAAACTAATCATGATTAGCCGTGTCCCCGGTTATGGACATCTTGAGTATCTAGTACTTGAATATCAATTGTATCTCAACATGTTACCCTAATTAATATTGATGGGTTTGTTATGAGTACTTTTTAATTGGGATTGAGGATGCTGTCAACCATTCTCAATGTTTAACAACCACCATGATAGTTAAATAAATTTATTCCTTTGCAGTAGGGAAAAATTGGCTTTTCGCAACACTGTAACCATAGAGCCTTTCCACCAGCCATATATGCATGTAGTATAGCTTATTCTTTCATTACTCTCTATGTGTTACATTGCTAGCATATTCCATGTGCTGACCCGTTTTCGGGCTGCAACGTCTCATGTTGCAGACTTTTTAGACGACGAGTAAGTGGTACGTTAGGGTTACGATTTCCTATACTCAACTTTGCCGTTGGTGTTGATGGGAATCCACAACCTTGTTACTTCCGCTATTTGGATTGAGGTAATAGTATTTACGTTACTTTATACATGTGATTTACCTCTGTTATAAATCCTCGAGTACTGTGTGTGTCAGCATACCGATCCAGGGATGACACGTAAGCACAGAGACTTGACCCATTCGGGTCGGGTCGCTACACGTGCGGACCCTACGGGTTCGAGAACTATGTAGACATGACTGAGACACGTTTCCGGTCAATAACCAATAGCAGAACCTGGATGCTCATATTGGCTCCTACATATTCTAAGAAGATCTTTATCGGTCAAACCGCATAACAACATACGTTGTTCCCTTTGTCATCGATATGTTACTTGTCCGATATTAGATCGTCGGTATTCCAATACCTAGTTCAATCCCATTACCGACAAGTCTCTTTACTCATTCCGTAATACATCATCCCGCAACTAACTCATTAGTTGCATTGCTTGCAAGGCTTATAGTGATGTGGATTACCGAGAGGGCCCAGAGATACCTCTCCGACAATCGAAGTGACAAATCCTAATCTCGATTTATGCCAACTCAACAAGTACCATCAGAGACACCTATAGAGCACCTTTAGAATCATCCAGTTACGTTGTGATGTTTGGTAGCACACAAAGTGTTCCTCCGGTATTCGGGAGTTGCATAATCTCATAGTCATATGAACATGTATAAGTCATGAAGAAAGCAATAGCAATATACTAAACGATCAAATGCTAAGCTAACGGAATGGGTCAAGTCAATCACATCATTATCTAATGATGTGATCCCGTTAATCAAATGAGAACTCATGTCTATGGCTAGGAAACATAACCATGTTTGATTCAACGAGCTAGTCAAGTAGTGGCATACTAGTGACACTCTGTTTGTCTATGTATTCACACATGTACTAATTTTCTGGTTAATACAATTCTAGAATGAATAATAAACATTTATCATGAAATACGGAAATAAATAATAACTTTATTATTGCCTCTAGGGCATATTTCCTTCATTCCCGACAAACAAACACAGAAGCCGTCCCCTTGTTGCAAGTCGATGGTTGACATGCAACTGGGCCCCTGACAAACACACCCCCTAATTGCGAGTCGATGGTTGACATGCAACTGGGGCCCCCGACAAACACACATGCACAAACCGCCCCACAGTTGCGAGTCGATGTTTGCCTTGCAACTAGGGCCTGTACAAAACACACTCCCGTCCCCTGGTTGCCCGACGATGGTTGACTTGCAACTGGAGCCTGTGCAAACATCCCTTCCCCTAGTTGCAAGTAGATGGTTGACTTGCAACTGCCCCCCTACAAAATAGCCGCCAGCCCCAGTTTTAAGTAGATGGTTGACTTACAACTAGGGCCCATACAAACATACTTGCCTCCCTAGTTGCGCATTGATGGTTGACTTACAACTAGGACACTACAAAGCACCTCCTAATTGTGAGTCGATAGTTGATATGCAACTGGGCCCCCTACAAAAAACAAACACCACCCCTAGTTGCGAGTCGATGGTTGACTTGCAACTGTGGGGCCCGTACAAAACACACTCCCTCCCCTGGTTTTGTGTCAATGGTTGACTTGAAACTAGGACGTGTACAAACACGCTTCCCTCCCTAGTTGCAAGTTGATGGTTGACATGCAATTGAGGACCCCGACAAATACACACACCCGTGCCACCCCCAGTTGCGAGTCGATGGTTAACTTGCTACTAGGGTCGTACAAACACACTCCCCTCCCCTAGTTTCGCATCAATGGTTAACTTGCAACTCGGGCCCGTATAAACACACTTCCCTCCCTACTTACAAAATCAACGATTGACTTGCATATGGGCCCCCTGGAAATACACTCCCTAGTTGCAAGTCGATGGTTGACATGCAACTGGCCCCCCGACAAAACAAA
>NC_041383.1:716292957-716313377 GCF_002162155.2 Triticum dicoccoides
GTACAAACACGCTTCCCTCCCTAGTTGCAAGTTGGTGGTTCACATGCAACTGGAGGCCCCGACAAACACACCCCCTAGTTGCAAGTCGATGGATGACACGCAACAGACGCCCCCCCCAACAAACACACAGAGACACCACAGCCCCAGTTACAAGTCCATGGTTGACTTACAACTAGGGTCCTCGACAAACACACACAGATGTCACCGCCCTAGTCGCAAGTCGATGGTTGACATGCAACTAGGCCCCCCAACACACACACACACACACACACACACACACACACACACACACAAACACACACATGTCCCCCTCCCCAAGTTGCGAGTCGATGATTGACTTGCAACTAGGACCCTACAAAAACACCCCTAGTTGCGAATCAATGGTTGACATGCAACTGGGTTCCTACAAAAAATAAACGCCACACTGAGTTGCAAGTCAATGGTTGACTTGCAACTAGGGCCCGTACAAACCACATCCCCCTCCCTGGTTGCACGTGATGGTTGACTTGCAACTGGGGCATGTACATACACACTTCCCTCCATAGTTGCAAGTTGATGGTTGACTTGCAACTCGTGCCCCTACAAACACACCCCCTAGTTGCAAGTCGGTGGATGACATGTAACTGGGCCCCCCAACAAACACACACATATGTCACCGCTAGGGCTGGAAAAAAAGCTCGAAGCTCGCGAGCTAAACAAGTAGCTCGTGACTCGGCTCGAATCGACTCGACTCAAAGAATAAAGAGTCGAGCCGAGCTTTAATTTAAGATCGTTTATAGACCAGGTTAAACGAGCCAATCTCACGAGTACTCGTGTAACTCGTTAGGCTCGATACAATAGATCAGCCACTCCCAATACAAAGAAAGATCAGCCACTAAATAGCCTACGTCCCAGGCACACAACCCAAGGCCGAGCAGTTGAAGGACTAGCCTCCTAGGAGACTCACGCGTTACAAGAAAATTACAATTGTATAGTGATATATATGTTTAATATATACATAATTATTTTTATCATATTTGAGGGCTTTATGTTTATATCTTAAACGAGCTTAACAAGCTAAACGAGCCAGCTCCCGAGTTATACGAGTCGAGCCAATCTTGGGTTTTAGCTCGTTATAGTAACGAGTCGAGTTGAGCTAGCTTGTTAACGAAACGAGCTCTAGCGAGTCAAGCCGAGCTGGCACGACTCGGCTCGAATTCCAGCCCTAGTCACCGCCCTAGTTGGGAGTCGATGGTTGACATGCAACCTACGCCCCCAACACACACACACACACACACACACACACACATACACACACACACACACAAATGTCCCCCACCCCAAGTTGCGAGTCGATGGTTGACTTGCAACTAGGGCCCGTACAAGAACTCTACCCTCCCCTATTTGTGCATCGATGTTTGACTTGCAACTGGGGCCCCTGACAAACACACACCCCCTAGTTGCAAGTCGATGGTTGACATGTAATTGGGCCCTCGATAAACACACATACGCCGACCCCAGTTGCGAGTCAATGGTTGACTTGCAACTGGGGCCCGTACAAAAACACTCCCCCTTCCCTAGTTGTGTGTCGATGTTTGACTTGCAACTGGGGGCCCGTACAAACACACCCCTCCCCTAGTTGTGAGTCGGTATGGTTGACATGCAGCTAGGCCCCTACAAAACAGCCGCCACACCCCCAGTTAGGATTCAACGGTTAACTTGCAACTGGTGCCTGTACAAACACAATCCCTCCCTAGTTGCACGTTCATTGCTGACTTGCAACTAGGATCCTACAAAAACAACCCCCCTAGTTGTGAGTCATTTGGTTGACATGCACCTAGGGCCCCTACAAAAAAACAAACGCCACCCCCAGTTTGTGAGTTGTTGGTTGACTTGCAGCTGGGGCCCGTACAAAACACATTCCCCTCCCCTAGTTGTGCGTTGGTGGTTGACTTGCAACTGGGGACCGTACAAACAAACTTCCCTCCCTAATTGCAAGTTGATGGTTGACTTGCAATTGGGGCCCCTAAAAACACCCCCTAGTTGCAAGTCGATGGTTGGCATGCAACTGGGGCCCCCGACAAACACACAAATACACCGCCCCCCTAGTTGTGAGTCGATGGTTGACTTGCAACTGGGGCCCGTACAAACACACCCCCTAGTTGCGCGTCGATGGTTGACTTGCAACTGGGGCCCATACAAACACGCCGCCTCCCTAGTTACAAGTTGATGATGGACTTTCAACTGGAGCCCCCGACAAACACACGCAGATGCCGCCCCCCAGTTGCAAGTTGACTGTTGACTTGCAACTAGACCCCCTACAAACACACAACCGCCCACTAGTTGATGGTAGACTTGCAACTCGGGAACTTACAAACTCACATACCACCCACTAGTTCCGAGTTGATAATTGACTTGCAAGTCGAGGGTTGACTTGCAACTGGGCACGGTTGCAAGAGTTCCAAAAACGACTGGTTCGACTACAAGATATACGAAAACATGCCCCCTCCCCCTTGTTGCGAGTCAATGATTAACTTGCAAACTTTGGGCCCTACAAACAAACGCCCCCCTAGCCGCGGGTCGATGGTTGACATGCAACTAGGGCACCTACAAAACACAGACACTGCAATCAAATTGCCACCCCCTAGTAGCGGCTTGATGGTTGACTTGCAAAACTGTGGTGGGTTAGGGCACCTACAAAAACACTATGAAAAACACCACCCCTGGTTGCGGCCAATGGTTTGCTTGCACCTAAAAGCCAACTACAAACTATGCTACGACCCTCCTAGTTGTGACACGATGGTGGATATGCAAACTAGATTACTTGCAAAAAGGACGTCCCAATTGCGAGTCGAGAATGGAATTGCAAAACTGAGGCAAATGAGGTGACTACTTGCAATGATATTCGGGAACTTTATATTTTTGTGAAAAAACAACTAGGCAAGTGCTTGCAAATATATAGTATAGAAAAGGTAAAAAGAGAAAACAGTGACATAACGAATATCCAAGCACACACATTACCGGTAATAAAAAAGATACTGATAAAAAAAATGTCAGCAACACTTATCATTACGAGAAACACATGTTCTACATAGTTCTGAAACACGGAAACATAACAAACATTCACTTGTCCACCTAACAATATCGATTTTTGAGATGACTACTTGCAACTGAGGTGACTACAAAAAGACTACCAAAAAGCTCTATTTCGGAGTCGAGGGGTTTACATACAACTAAATCGGGAAAAGAATACTTTTGTGAAAAAGCTACTAGGCAAACACTTGCATATACAGTATAGAAAAAATTGACATGGGAAAAAGTGCATGAAACAAAACATAGGGGAAGAATGAACAAGTGACATAAACAAAATATCCAAAAACAAACACATTTCTGCTAAAGAAAGGCACTAATAAAAATAGATAACGACTCTTATAATTACGAGAAACACGTGTTGCACGTAGTTCTGACAGCGTAGAGATAAAGCAAACATCAAAAGCGAGAGGCACTTGGTTTCTTGTCCAGAGTATATACAAGGATGGGGCGAGTTTTTTCATCATCAGGCTACATAACTAGAGGACATAGCTTCTGGAAAAGAGTCTCTTAGAGCTTGTTGACAACGACGGCAGTAACATTCAGGTAAGTCTTGTGTTGGCCATGAAGAAGATGAAAATGCGGTCATTGATGTTCAGGGTCGTCTTTGAGACAAAGTGTCTCCAGTCCTTGTTGAAAGCTATGCATCCATCACAATAGGTGCTGTATTCAACGCGAGTCTTTGGCGATGTTCAACCTTGTAGCAACACTCTGTGGCAATTTTTGTATCCACAAAACAGAAAAAGAAACAGGAATAAAAAAGGTATATATCTATTAATAATGAATGCCCCAGGTGTGGTATGCAAAAACATTGTTCAAATCAAAAAAAAGCTGGATGTATTTAGAAAAAAAGTTATGAAAAAACAAAACAAAACAAAAACCAATACAACTCATCCGAACTCACCCCGAATGTCGATCTTGAAGTCATTGTCAGCACCGTCTCGGCAAAAGTTCCCACATAGCCCACAAGACAACTCCCGATGAGAAAAAAGAAAATAAAAAACAGTTAACTGCTAATTATGTTAGTCAAACAAACTGCAAAAATGGTCTACATTTCACATGCTATATGCTCTTGTTCAGACAAGCTAACTCGAAACTACCCCCAATATAGACTTCTCACCCCGCTCGAAAAAAAAGGAAATTAAAAAATACTAAAAAAACCATACAGCATAACATATCAAAAACTACGAGGAAGTATCATCGTGAATAGACATGAGCTTGCAACAGAAAATGTGTGCTTAAAAAAAGGGAAGGAGTGGACACCTAAAACTGTTATAGCCTAAAAACTGAATAAATAGGTAGTATCTGGAATAGACTGTTCTGAACGTTCTGGTTAGGATAATATAACTGAACAAAGTGTATTTCAAGGTTCAAACAGTGAATTTCTACCAGTATTTAAAGTGAATAGCATCTCACTTGCGGCATCACATAAATTACTAGTTGGAGAATACTCATAGATCAGAATACTCTTTGCTGGATTTTCAATCACGTATCTTCAAAAAAGATATCACAAAAACTGTAATCGCACATGTATCTTCGTAAAAAATCTATATATTTAGGCCTGGTACAACCATACTGTCAATTTCCAATGTTGTACTATATGCCACAGCTTTAAAAGAAATCAAAATATGGTTCCTCCTCAAACAATAAAAAAGGTTTCAGAAATTCACACCTAGCAAAGTTTCAGACAAATGAAAAACATGTTAAAACACTACCAGGACCTGCTCACCGGCGGAACCACCTATATTGTCTGAAAAATACTACACATGCTCCCTACAAACAGACTCACAAAAAAGAGATTCAGACATCTCCCCCCATGTATTCAGAGCTTCCACACTTAACATTTTCATCTGCTCTCTAAAAAAAGTATGATGCAAACGGATCTACTGGATCAGAAAAACACCCACCCCCTCGTCTATGCCACTCATATATATACACATTCTCTCCCGCCCCGAGTTCTTGCTGTTCATCCCTCAAACAAACAAAACATCCCTAGATGCCATGACAACAGAAAACAAAAAAATGTGAGAGAAAAAAGGTCGCATGCATCCCTAGTTGGTGCAGAGGCCGGGGAAGTGAAATTCTCCCCCATTTTAAAGAGAGTTATGAGGCCGGCCCTAGGCCTCAGCTCCAACGAAACCCCCGCGTCGCCAGCCCCTGGCGACACGTGGGGCGATCTAACGTGGGGGCCCTCCCCCTCGCGCGGTGGTGGCTTGATTAATTTCTTTAAAAAAGTAAAAGAGAGCTGCCTGATTAATTTACGGAAACCCGGGCTAAAACCGTAACAACATGCCGAGTAAGAAGGGCACCTGGCCGACCTGGCACCCACAAGACCCATACACACCGCCGAGGCGAGGACACCGTCAAGGTTTCCTGCAACGTCATCGTTATCACCTCCCACTGAGCAAGCGACTCTGGCTTCATTATGAATGACCCATCAAGGCCCCTCTGAACGAATGACACACGGGAACCAAGTTGGCCCAAGCCAAATGATCGGTCGTCCATGATAAGGACCAGGCAGCTCCGACCTTGATGACAAGCATCACAGGAGAAAAGGAGCACGTTTGGCGCCGACTGGGTCCGAATTGCTCATCGCCTGGCATCGTTGCCACTGTGTCTCCCCGCAACGCCGTAGCTCTGACTTCACGCTCAGGAGCAAGCGGACTGTCGAGGACAAAGACCAGCTACAACCATGCATATCTTGCCACCATTATCGTTGCCACACCCGTCGCGACACCACAACCACTACAAGAAATATGTCAACTAGTGACCTTTTCTCAGTGACCCTAGAAGAATTGGTCATAGATCTATGACCATTTCAGACCAATTGGTCAAAATCTGTTCGGGGGGCTCCAAACCCTAAACCATTGCGACCATTTTGGTCAGAAAGGTCGTAATTTCCTTACACGAAATGATCACAAAGCAAACAGTGCTAGTCCGCTGCCTTATTCTAGTTGTTACCGACCAATATAGATGGTCATAGCCTTGTAGGTTGTTGTGGGTTGTGATGACTAGGCGCCATCTCATCAGTTTTGCATATGTGTCATGTCCATGTGGCAGTTTTTGCCCTAGGTTGTGAAGCAACCTATATTTCTGTTATTCCAAAAATTCCCAAAAAATTCTCATAAATGTTTTGGATCATATCTTCATCAAATATGTCAAAAACATTCCTTGCCTAGTTCAAAAATAATTCGAAAATATTCATTTTCCTATTCTGTTCAGAGAAGCACTTTGTGAAGAAAGTACCACTTTGGCATGTCCAAATGGTATCCATTTTCTACAGTGCTTTACTATGCCCAAATAACCATCCTCCACCAAATGCCAGCTCAATCCATTTATTATTTTGAGCCCAGCTTCAACATTTGTATTTATGTCCAGTGTGGTACTTTGTAAAGCAAGTACCACGTAGGCTCCTCCTTTCGAGGTGAAAATTTGTGAAGACGGTCTTCTTAGTAACTGATCATCCTCAGGCAAAACTCACGCCCATTAGCCATGTGCATTTTCTGTACCGCAAATCAAACACTTGCCTGCTTATTCATGTTTGAGCATCGATCGGTCTCCTCGTGAGAATCTTATCATGTGATTTTCTTCCTAGCACCAACCTGGGGAGTGCCCAACCCACTAGACATGCCTAGGCCGCCCAAAACACATGGCAACGCCACGGTCACGCGGTGACCAGGCGGCGGGCATGCGCGCTTACGCGCTCTAGAGTTGGGGCCCTTGGCCACCGTCCAAACCTCGATGTCTCGTCATCAAACCATGTATTTCTGATTAAATAGATACTTATTTACCTAGAAATGATTTTTGGAAAAAATAAAGAGCAAACTATGAGGCAGCTGCAGTTCAAATTTGACCCGCTTCCAAATGAATCGACGGGAATTTGTCTTTTTCACCAGAGGTGGATCAAAACTTTTGACACCCAACCATTTTGTCAATTGTGCATTAAATATCCCTAGTATTTTATAAAATTGATTAGGTCCAATTTTGCAACAAATATATGGTAGTTCCTTCACAAAAAAACTCATTTCGGGCAATCAGAAAATGAAAAATGAATTTTCCGTGCAAAGAAAATGAAAACTACCTTAGGCAACATTGTTTGAAATTCCAAGATGCACCCTTCTGCACAATATGAGATCATTTGAACAAACTATGCCATGAATGTGGCCATAAGATTGATCATTTGGCTTGAAAGCCATGAATCTTCACACTTGATAGCTCATTTCTGAGAACACTTTTTTAAAATAATTACCGTATTACAAGTTTATTATTTTTCCTGGAAACTTGGTCACATATAATGACACAATGCGAAGGTTTTCTAATTTTTTGATTTTTTTTTAATTTTTTATGCCTGTTTCAAAATGCGGTCAAAACGGCGGGCTTGACCGTTCCTATCTAGTGGTTGAATCTTGGATTTTTTTGGTCTTTCTCTGATGAAATAGATACTTATGTACCTAGAAATGATTTTTGCAAAAAATAAAGAGCAAACTACGAGGCAGCTGCAGTTCAAATTTGACCCGCTTCCACCTGAATCGACGAGAATTTGTCTTTTTCACTAGAGGTGGATCAAAACTTTTGACACCCAACCATTTTGTCAATTGTGCATTAAATATGGCCTAGTATTTTATAAAATTTATTAGGTCCAATTTTGTAACAAATATATGGTAGGTCCTTCACAAAAAAACTCATTTCGGGCACTCGGAAAATGGAAAATGAATTTTCCGTGCAAAGAAAATGAAAACTCCCTTAGGCAACATTGTTTGGAATTCCAAGATGCACACTTGTGCACAATATGAGATCATTTGAACAAACTATGCCATGAATGTGGCCATAAGATTGATCATTTGGCTTGAAAGCCATGAATCTTCACACTTGATAGCTCGTTTCTGAGAACACTTTTTAAAAATAATTACCGTATTACAAGTTTATTATTTTTCCTGGAAACTTGGTCACATGTAATGACACAATGCGAAGGTTTTCCAATTTTTTGATTTTTTTGAATTTTTTATGCCCGTTTCAAAATGCGGTCAAAACGGCGGGCTTGACCGTTCCTATCTAGTGGTTGAATCTTGGATTTTTTGGTGTTTCTCTGATTAAATAGATACTTATGTACCTAGAAATGATTTTTGGAAAAAATAAAGAGCAAACTACGAGGCAGCTGCAGTTCAAATTTGACCCGCTTCTAGCTGAATCAACGGGAATTTCTCTTTTTCACCAGAGGTGGATCAAAACTTTTGACACCCAACCATTTTGTCAATTGTGCATTAAATATGGCCTAGTATTTTATAAAATTGATTAGGTCCAATTTTGTAACAAATATATTGTAACAAATATATGGTAGGTTCTTCACAAAAAAAACTCATTTTGGGCACTCGGAAAATGGAAAATGAATTTTCCGTGCGAAGAAAATGAAAACTCCCTTTGGCAACATTGTTTGGAATTCCAAGATGCACCCTTGTGCAACATATGAGATCATTTGAGCAAACTATGCCATGAATATGGCCATAAGATTGATCATTTGGCTTGAAAGCCATTAATCTTCACACTTGATAGCATGTTTCTGAGAACACATTTTTAAAATAATTACCATATTACAATTTTATTATTTTTCCTAGAAACTTGGTCACATATAATGACACAATGTGAAGGTTTTCCAGTTTTTTGATTTTTTTGAATTTTTATGCCCGTTTCAAAATGCGGTCAAAACGGCGGGCTTGACCGTTCCTATCTAGTGGTTGAATCACGGAATTTTTTTGTGTTTCTCTGATTAAATAGATACTTATGAACCTAGAAATGATTTTTGGAAAAAATAAACAGCAACCTATGAGGCAGCCGCAGTTCAAATTTGACCCGCTTCTAGTTGAATCGGCGGAAATTTGTATTTTTCACGAGTGGTGGATCAAAACTTTTTACACCCAACCCTTTGGTCAATTGTGCATTAAATATGGCCTAGTATTTTAGAAAAATGATTTGGTCCAATGTTACAACAATTATTTGGGAGGTCCTTCACAAAAAAACCTCCTTTTGGGCACTCGAAAAATGGAAAATGGATTTTTCATTCAAAGAAAATGAAAACTTCCTTAGTCAACATTGTTTGCCATTCAAATATGCACCCTTGTGCACAATATGAGATTATTTCCTTGAATTTTTCATGTGAAAAAGTAGAAAATGACCCCCCCTAAAAACTCATTTCTCATAACAATTTTTAAAAGATATTTGTCTTATTCCAATTCCAAGTTTGTTAGTTTTCCTAAAACCTATGTCACATTTGGTGACACAATGAGAATGTTTATTTTTGAATTTCTCATATCATAAAATTGTTTCTATGATTCAACACCTTTTTTTGAAAAAATATGGTTCAACACCTTATTTTTAGTCGATTGTGACCAATTTAGAAGGTCATAACATATACTGGGTTCTGATTGGTCCTTAGACATGTCACGCGGATCGTGCTCAAACTCCATCGGATGCTCTCGGATCCGACAGCAGCCCTTTCTCCCTCACCCCCTCCCCCTTTTTGTCTCCAAAAAAAAGAAAAAAGAAAACTCCCTCACCCCCTCACCCCATGAACCCTAGCGCTCCCTCTCCCTCACGCGCTCCCTCTCCCCTCGTCTCCCACATCGCCGCCGCCACCCCGACGATCCCACCCCTCCCTGATTCAGATCCGACCCCGCCGCCCGCGCCCGAGCTCCTACTTGCCTCCCAGAGGACATCCTCCGCTCTTCCTCCGCCCGTCCCGGAGGCCTCAGTCGGCGCCCTCCGCCGCAGGGCCGCCGCGCTCGTCCCTCCCGCCGCAGGTGACAATATCTGGTAGCGCCTGCGCCCGCAGCTACCGGCCAACTACTTTAGCAACACCATCGCGCGGGACCTCGTGACGGTGCGCGTGGGGGACGTGTTGTCACAGCCGCTGGGGTTCGTGGCGGAGCGGATCAATCGCGCGGTGGCACGGGTGGACGATGCGTTCGTGTGCTCCATCATCGACTACCTGGAGTTGGAGTCTATTGGTACCCCCTTCGTCTCAAGGTAGGAACTCCCTGATTCGACACCCCTCTCTCTGGATTTGATTTGGCACTGCTTGACGAACCTTCTGTTGGTGCTACGCAACGCATGGCCATGGCTGCTTGCCTTCAGTCGCTGGCCACGGGGCTTCTCCTTCCGGCGCGTCCTCTCAGCGAGCGGATCTTGCACCTCACGCCGATGGTCTCCGTCGTCCTGGCGGAGGACTTCTACCTTCAGGGCCACTATGGGTTTCTGAGTGCGCCTATGGACCTCGTACCAACAGGGTATTTTCACTTCGTTTCCTCTTATGAATGGTGCAGATCCGGTTCGTCCTAGTTGTTGGGGAAGTAACCTGAACGGTTCTGCTGTAGGTCACCATCTTTGGGCGAGGTGCTTTGCGAGGCTGGAAGAGGTTTTCCGCATCTGTATTTCCGAACGAGCTCCGCTTGGCCTTGCCATCGTTCTTTGATGAGGTGAGCCCTCTGCCATTTGCACCATAGGAAAATTAGATAGCTATGAATGATTGGAGTGCTTCTTAGATATAGTGACATGCAGAATTTGTTGGACTGAGACCCATGGGCAAGGCACGCGCTGTAGATAGGAATGGTCGTATCTGGCTATTTGATAGGGCCCCTTGATCTGGTGACCTGCCATGTGGAAGACATGCACTGTTTGATAGCAATAATTTCCTCAAAGCAGGTTTTGGATCGGCAACAATTTATTTATCATAATGCACCCAACAGTCATATATATTATTGGTGCTGAATTGGCTAACTAGAAGCCACTGTTTGATAGAAGAACATCTCTGTTCTTCTGATGGTTCTCACTCTGTTTGATAACAGACTCTGCTTTAGGAAAGTCTCACAGTACAATACTACTAGTAGATAAGATACTCCTTAAACTTTGGATCAAGTAAACTGTCTCATATATTTTATGCTCCTCAAACTTCATAGTACAGTACTACATTGTTATGCTCCTCGAACTTCATAGTACAGCACTACATTGTTATGCTCCTGTTATCTAAACTCTTATAGTATGATGAATCAAGTAAACTAAAAGCACCACCCTGTTCTGTCTGTGTGCAGACTGACCTCCGCTTCTAGAGCCATGCGGTGCTGGCCCTTCAGGAGGATGTAGAGGCCTACCTGGCGGGTCTCTTCGAGGACACCAACCTGTGCGCCATCCATGCCAAGCGCGTGACCATCATGCCCAAGGACATTCAGCTGGCTAGGAGGATCCGTGGCGAGAGGGCTTAAGGTGCTTGCTTTGCCCGTGGGAATGGCTCTGGCGGGCATCTGTGTCTGCTTTTGCTGCTGAACACTTATCATGTGTCACGAACTACTAATACTGGTCATGTGTAGTAATATGTCAGTGCCATACTATGTTCGTTGATCTGGATCATTTGTTTGTTGGTCGTCCTAAATCATCCACCTGGTTGGTGCTTGTCTGAACCTTGCATTTTATGTCTGAAAATTAGTGATTGTGTGAACCATTATTATGTTCCTTGTGTCTCAATTATTTGTATCTCTGCCATGCAAGTTTGTGTTCACCGATAGTGTTTTTGATTCCTATCAATCTATGCTAGTAGCCGTCTTTGTTTAGCCAACCATAGACCTGAAGCTGTGCTACCCAAACGAGCTAGTCTTATAAGTTCGCTATGGAAATTAGAGTGCTCTATAATATGTCTGGAGATTAGAAAATGTTTAGGTAAATGTTCAGGTAAATGAAACTGTTTGATAGAGTTGTACTGTGAAGTTTGAGGATCACAGTACAGTACTACTAGTAGTTAACAGGAGCATAACAATGTAGTGTTGTACTGTGAAAGTCTCATATATTTTCCTTTTGAAGTTTGTAGTACATTCATGTTAATTACTTATGATGTGAATCCGATGTTAAATGTTGGTGCTGTCTGGAAGAGTAAAAGTAATAACCTTGCTAGTGGACATGTAAAACTGCAAAGCTGGTACTGTGAGTCTAAAACCTTTGGATTTATATATTGGTTACTGTAGTTTCAGATGCAATTTTTTTGATTGCTGGATTAGAATGATTGACACAACCATGTGATCCGTTATCAGGTTGCAGATTGGTGCTGCTGGCCTCAACAGGGCACCTTGCACTACACGTGTAAGTGCATTTGAGAAGGCAGTGAGGTTGTTCGCAGAAAAGCCGAAGGATAATGTAATCACTCCAGTGCTGGGTACTACCTTCAACTCGCTTGGATAAGCATACGATTTGTCTCTTCTCTGTGTAGATAATGTGTTGAATGTTGTTCATGCAACTGTGTCTTGGCAGAAACGGTGAGGATCACAAGGTGAAGATGAGGTGCTGGTATGGTCATGGTAAGAAATCCTCCTTCACGCCTCATGGGATGCAATATCATGCTTGCTCTTGTGAAATCGATGATGATGCTCTAAATGTTATTTCTATTGCCATTGTCGATTAGCTTCTGCCCCTCAAATGCTATTGGCAAGTTTCATCCCTTGACTCCATGGATGAGTAGAATTATCATGAGTAGTATACAACCTGAGATGTCTGATTGTATACAACCTGCACCTCGAAATTGATATGTTCTAGGCTGTGTCTTTGATTGAAAAGGATTCTTCACTATAAACTCTTCTATCTGTGATAGGTGCAACTAGAAGAATTTGTCACATCTAAAATTCTGTAATCCCTAATAATTGAAACTTGAGCATTACAAGCTTTCATTTCTGTGGGGCACTACTGTCTAGAGCTTTGCTCCACTCTCAATTTCTTTAGAATTACGGAGATCCAGTGGCAATGCTTTAGAGATCTATCTGATTTGTTTCAGAATGTGAGATCAATTGAGATCCAGTGGCAATGCTTTTGAGATCTTGCTATGTCTAACTATTTTATTCTAGGAACCTCCCTTCTGAATCATGCACAGTGCTTGCTACTATGGTAATGAATTTTATCTATGCACAATGCCTCTTTATAAGAAGTATTGATGCATGTGTTTGAATGGCGGAGTAGTGAACTATATCTTGAAAGTATGGAATGGCTGAGTAGTGAACTATATTCAGGCTCTCGCCGTCTAGTATGTGAAGAGTAATGTAACCAATGAAATGTGATATATGCATCTGAATTAGATTGGTTTAAGTTTTGTACCTGAAATGCCCACAACCAAATGTGCATGAATATTTAGAATGACACACCAATTGAAGATGAACATGTTCGTTTTTACATAGTTGCTTCTTTCTCTTCATGTATTATTATGTGCTCCGTAATGATTTGGTTTTTCTTCCACATGATCTGCTTCTACATTCTGTTCCTATGTAATCTAATCTGCAATGATTCAGTTTTTGGTTCCATATAGTTAATCCGCTTCCATGCTCTATTCCTGAATAATTTTCTTGCTGTTCTTGCTGTTATATGTGTTCGCCTTCCAGGGACAACATATATGGACAACATATATATGATCAATACACTCTACTTGTTTTCCTGTATAGTTTTCTTACTTTTTTTCCTTTATGTTCACTCTTTTTCAGGAGCTCAAGGCCTAATTTTTTTCCTTTATGTTCACTCTTTTACTGGAGCTAGAGTCCTAATTTTTTTGAGTGTGAAGCCATGAAGCCAAGTGCGAAGCAGTGAAGGCTCTGTAGTAGATTGTAAAAGGCTAATGTAGTGTAAAAGGCTAATGTAGTGTTATTTGACGAACTATATTTGTTATGTCCTGTTTGAAATAGTGGCTGTTTGAAATAGTGGTTATGTATGTTGAGAAAATATGTAAACTTCACTAGTGGGACCCAGTGGGACCCACTTATGAATATAATCTGAGCAATTTTGAAATTTCTGACATGTGGGACTCATGTATGGCATTATGACTTGTGGGACCCATCTGACTAGTGGGACCAGCTCCAAAATATGATGACTAAAAATAGAAAATCAATTGATTGTAAGAAGGCCAAGGACCAAAAATAAAGAAGCTGAAACACAAGGCTTGGCCCAAGTAGCCCACAAGAATTGACAGAAAATAATAATATAAAAAGGCTGAATTAATGGGCTCGGCCCATCTAAAGCATCGAAATGGACCGGGCTGAATCATGTCAGTGAGCTTTTGAATTGGTCGTAGTTTTGCCACGTTAGATTGCCACATCGGATCCGACGTGGCCTGGGCAGACAGCTAGTGACCAAAACAAAGGGTCATGGGTTCAACGACCTTCTGTTTTGGTCGTAAACGTCTACAACCTTCTCATAGAGAAGGTCGTTAATTTCAGTTTACGACCGTCAGCTTTTGACCTTCTGTTTTTGGTCACAAAAAGGTCGGAAATGAAAAACAATGACCTTTCAGTGACCAATAGTCAAGGTCACAAGTTGACATATTTCTTGTAGTGGTAGGCCAAACCAAACTGATAATTCGAAGAGACTTGCAAAGATAACTAAATCATACATAAAAGAATTCAGAGGAGATTCAAATATTTCTCATAGATAAACTTGATCATAAACCCACAATTCATAGGATCTCGAAAAACACACCGCAAAAAGAGTTACGTCGAATAGATCTCCAAGAAGATTGAGGAGAACATGGTATTGAGATCTAAAAAGAGAGAAGAAGCCATCTAGCTAATAACTATGGACCCGAAGGTTTGTGGTAAACTACTCACAACTCATCGGAGGGGCTATGGTGTTGATGTAGAAGCCCTCCGTGGTCGATTCCCCCTCTGGCGGAGCACCGGCAAAGGCTCCAAGATGGGATCTCATGGATACAGAAGGTTACGGCGGTGGAAATAGTTTTTTGTTGGCTCCCTAGATGTTCTCGGGGTACATGGGCATATATATAGGAGGAAGAAGTAGGTCGGTGGCTGCCCGAGGGGCCCACGAGATAGGGGGCGCACCCTCGTGGCCGCCTCGGCTGCTTCTTGACTTGCACTCCAAGTCCTCTGGATCACGTTCGTTCCAAAAATCACGCTCCCGAAGGTTTTATTCCGTTTGGACTCCGTTTGGTATTCCTTTTCTTCGAAACACTCAAATAGGCAAAAAGACAGCAATACGGGCTGGGCCTCCGGTTAGTAGGTTAGTCCAAAAAATGATATAAATGTGTAAAGTAAAGTCCATAAACATCCAAAACGGGTAATATAATAGCATGGAACCATCAAAGATTATAGATACGTTGGAGATGTATCACGGCCCGAGTCGAAATACGTGGACATGGAATATTTCGGGCTTAAGAGGATGAGTGTACAATGTGTGTCACTGCACAAAACAATGGAATGTTAGAAAAAAAGAACGACCAGAATCTAAGAAATCATATGTTACGGGGCGGTGAGGGAATGACTTACTCGGGAAAGTAAGGCACGAGGAAGTTATCCTTATCTGGGTTCGCTAGCACTGCCCAAGATCTTGGCACACATGTAGAAGGGGTTGACTATCACGATGTCCGGGGTCTTGTCTCTAATGATCCGCATCTCCATACTGAGCGAAAATAGCTGAATGAAGGTGTAGTCTAGCGGATGAAGGTTAAACATAGCAAAGATGTCATCAAACCGCAGGACGATCATACCCCTGATGCTGCTATCGACAAAGCCCTTGCACTCTGGCACCTTGGCCACGAAAACCAGGTATGCCACATCATTCTCGGAGAGACGCCACTTCCCCAAAGAAAGAACACTATCATGCAGACTCCACATAGCACCGGTTGCAGCATTGAGCAGATTAGTTTGTAGCATCGGCCTACCCGCCACATGCACCCTCCTCGAGATATCATTAGGTGAAGGGGGCCCGTCCTGAGCATGGATCGTACTCGGTGCCGGCTGGCTCACATCGTTGTTATTTTTTCTTTTCCGTCCCTTCTGCTTCTTCTGCTGTAACGGGATCGACTTCTGCTCAGAGACCACCTTCTTGAGTGTGTTGGGGCTGATAATATTTCGCACCTCTACTATCTGAGGCTCGGTGAAGGCGGCAGCTGGAGGCGTCTCCTGAGAACTGAACGCCAGACGACGCCTGTTGCAATTGGGTTTCTCCGCGGTACCAGCTAGATCGCAATCCTCTTTTGCAGGGTTGGGTTCTTGAGAAGGAGGCCCGAAGAATTCGTCACCGTACCCATGTTCATTGAAGTAATTATTGACGTTGGTAAATGTACCATCATCGTCATCCAGCTCCTGTGCCATATGCATGTCCAGATCAGCTAACGGCGGTAGCATTGCGGCGGTCTTGCCATGGCTTGGCGCCGGCATGACTGGCGGTGTTGTCTGTGGGGTGGTGTCCCCCGCCCCCAAACGAATCTGGCTCTTCGGCCAAAGCATGGGCCAGCTTATGTAGGCGCTGAGGGTCATCACATCATCTTCGTCGGCCCCAGGGGGTCGATACGGACGTAACAAGTCATCGCAGCCCCGCAGCACCCGAATCAGTTGAACCCTATACACGGTGGGTGGCATAGGATTACCGTGGAACATGCGGCTGCCTGGTTGAACGATTCTGGCCTTGGCGACATCGATCCACTCGCCGTCCACGAAGTGTAGGAGAGTGCATGGAACATCGACGGCACCCTGCAAAAACATGTAGGGCATCAGGGATGCCCAGCCAAAGGCAAGGATATGAAGTCATTGGCCAAGAGGCTTAGTTACCGTGATGGCGTCGAGCTCGGCTAATGTCGAGGCACTGCCAATGGCGAGCGTGCAAGTGACAGAGGGGCCGCTTGCTGCCGAGGTGCCGGCCGGCGTATTCTTCCCACACCCGGGTGCATTAAGCTCCAATGCCGGCGCCGACACCGGAGACACCAATGCTGCCTCTGCCGGAGACACCAATGGCGCCGCCGGCGCGTTGTGCGAGTTGCTGCCCGTGAAGCTGGGAATCGGGGGCGGCCCCTGTTGGCCGCCCGCAATCCACGCCTGCAACCCCTCAATCAAGGTAGCCACAATGGCAGTGATCGTCTCTCCCAGTTGGTCTCGCACTTGCTCTTCAACTATCTCCGAAATCTGCGCCACTTGTGCCTTGAGTTCTTGAACCTCGCGCTCCTGGCTTTCTGAGCTGGTCTTTCTCTCCTTTCGCCCAGCGTTATAGTATTCTGACCATTTTGTGGACAAGCCTTTGCCGGCCACACGACCAGCTAACGACGGCTTACTGAACTTATCCTTGTGTTTCATTACGTTCAACACCCTACTTAAAGTGGTGTCCCAAGGGGATCTCTGAGATGACCCCACGCTACTGCTTTCAGTTTCCTGCGGAAGGAACGTGAACCATTTAGAAATTTGGCTTCATTAATTAGAATGCAACCATATGGAGCTAATTACGCGGGGGTGTATTCCTTACGAGAACAAGCTCAAGCGCCTTGGTGTTCGGATCCGTGGTAAGCTCCTTTGTTACCGAGTCCACATTGTACCGGGCCATGACATAGTTCCTGGTATACTTGTCACGGTATTTATCGAAGAGGGGCGGTAGGCCTTGCTCGGCATGCTCCGCATCCTCCTTGTCCCATATAGGTTCCGCCACTCTGTAACCGCCGGGACCGAGTGTGTGGACCCCTAAGTCCTGCATACCTTTCCCCCACTGACTTGATTCCACAGTTGTGTTGCTCTCGCACTTGATCTTGAACTCTAGGTAGTCAGCTTTGCTGATCGAAGGATTTGTCTCCTTGATCTTCTCATAACTATCACCTCTTAGAATCCTTCTCTTCACCGCGGCTCTCCAAGTAGCCAGGGTCGTGATCATCTTCGTGAGGGCGGCACTGCTCACTTTATTCCCTGAGAGGCGTGTGTTTGTGAAGTCACCGAGGAACTTGTATCGTTCATGCCGCTTCGTGAAGAGGAGATTGCGCAAATTCCCTCGGTCATGATGCCTTAGGTTCTCGGTGTTGATCGAGACGGTGCTCTGAAGAATGCACCCGAGTTGTCCCGCGTACCCACTGACTAATTCTTTGGGCGCCGTTGGATGCCCACTGGAGGACACTTCAGTAAATTCCTCCTTGACGGTGCCGAGCATGTTCAGGCATCGGTCCTTCCGTTGCCTCTTCAGTTGGCTGCCATCTGTGCGTGCACTGCCATCATCAGTGGTGGCGTCCTCGGCGACACCATCAGTGGTGTCATCCCTGACGCCACTAGGGGTTGTGTAGTCGGGATCGGTGTCTTCTGCGGCGTCCTCATAGAGGTGAGGTTCTTCCTCCATCTCCTAGGACAGCTCCCAGAATGCCTTGCCCGAACCACCGGCCTCATCGTTGTGGGCCATGTTTGCTCTAAATAGGAAAAAAGGCTACTAGAGTTATTTCTTAAATGCAATCTAGGAAAAAATATATCCACAAGTTAATATATCAGGACCCATCACATCTTCATAGACTCGATGGGGCCTCAAATGCCCTTCCTCATCTACAACTAGTTGTCCACCTCAATCGATGGGTTTTCTCACATTTTTCTTATTCAAACTAGATTTCGATGGTTGTTAGGTTGTTCGGAAGTAGTAGCAGCTTGTAGAGGGTGCAAACTAGCCAGCATTGGAAAGTTCCAGTCTACTAGTAGAGGGGAAAACATAAGGAGCAGCTTGTAGGTTTGCTTGCTCCGGTGGGACGGGATGGAGGATATAGCGGTAGCAACTCAAAGCAGTAGCAGTAGCACCCCTATATCTAGGTCAAACTATAAATGTTCATTAATTTTTGTTTCGGTTGAGAATCGGGCACCTTCTAGGTCAAGAAAATTGGGCATGACCTTTGCTAATTTTCTTGACCTAGGAGTGCTCCAATCTCAATCGAAACGGAAATTAATCAACATTTCAGGAGAAAGGGGTAACGAAGTGATGGGGAAAATGTGCCAGGCACCACAATGTGATCACAGAAACAAAGCAGCACCACAATGTGCCTCTGTATGTATGTGTGTGCTGTCTAGATGCCAGCCACAGGTCAATGGCCATGCCACTACACTGCTCCATGTCACTTCTGCTACTTTTGCCACAGGTAAATTGTGTTGGATTCACAGTGTAAATGATGGATGAAAAGGCCACAAACCATATGGTCCTCTGCTTTCATATGGACAAAATAAAAGTTCACATGAATGGCTACTTGACTTAATGGTGCCAGGAAAAGTAAAACTCATAAAACAATTTGACTAATGTATCTGAAAACAAATAAGAAAATTTGAAAGAGTCCATCCCTCCTCATCATTAAGATAAACATCTGAAACTGAAAGTTAAATGCTTACCAAAGGCTTGCTGAAATAGTGAAAACATCTGGAGTCACCAAGCTGGCTAACAAACTCCCAAAGTCCACTAGCAGATCCAAGATCTAATTCTATTACACACAACATAGCAATTTAAGAGAATTAGAATAAGGATATTAGGAAATGAAAAAGAATTATGCTCAAAGAACAATTATAACAACTAAATATTGAAACCTTTGGTAAGCATTATATTACAAAAAAACAAGATATGTAGTACTATACAATATCCATAACCAGAAAACAAGACATGCATAGGCTATATTTGAAACAAGATATTCTGTCAATCTTTGTTAACTGAAACTATCTACAATTCATGTGTTCAAAAATTCAGTTACATTCAGTTGTTGTGCAAAAAATCAGTTATAGGGTGTCGTTTTTCGAGTTCTAACATACTGATTGTTTCTTAATATAGTTATTACTACCATGACCACGAGTGATCGATGCAACATCTTTCTTGTCCCATCAACAGAAGAATGCCTCTTTGTCAAAGCTTGTAACCACTTAGAACTTGGAACAGAAATCATTATTCAGACACATATCTACAGTTGCACGTTCGCATCAGATGGTCATCATACATATATATCAAGCTCTCAGTACTTGTCAGAGTCAACAAAACAAGTTGCCAATACAGTAAAAGGCCGGCTTTCTTGCCCCATCAGAATAAGATTGGAAACAAAATAGTTTTTGCAATCTTTGAACTCAGAAAAAAATTCAATTTTCAAACATATCACCAGTTTCGATTTTATTGTTTCTCATTTCAGAGTCTACAATTGCACAACAAATTTCATATATCAGCAGCCATCCATCGGCAGATGAGATCTTGATCGGGGAGAAGAGAGAAGAGAACAGAGAAACAGACCTTCTCCTGCGCACCAAGGCCGGTGTCCTCCTTCCACCCAGACTTCTTGAGCAGCTGCAGAAACCAAACAACAAGCGACCATCAGGCTGACGGAAGGCACCAAAGCATCAAACCCTAATCCCCAGCATGGGCAGGGAAGAAATGGCTAGAGAGGAATTGGGCAAACAAAAGCGAACCTCCTTGTAGTCGTCGAACTGCTGCTGGCACTTGCTCTTGTCCTGGTTAGCGAGGCGGAGGAGGTTGCGGCGCGTGCGGGCGAGGGTGAGGTTAGTGTCGGCCCTGCGGCGCTGCTCTGGTGAGAACGGGGTGGGGTCGTAGGGGGGGGAAGGGAAGGATGG